>NW_026646883.1:300000-380487 GCF_950005125.1 Chionomys nivalis | reverse complement strand
CACCACAATTGAGTAAAACCTGGTTTAGTTAAAGAAGTTTGAAAATCGGGTCGGAGAGATGGCTCAGTGGTTAAGAGCATTGCCTGCTCTTCCAATGATCAGAAGCTCTATTCCTGGGACATCACATAATTGCTTCAAAATGCGGTTTGGGTGCCCTTTACTGGAAGCAGAAGGAAGAGGCAGGAGAGATGTCTTGGTGGTTAAGAGCATGCCTGCTGAGTTTGATGAGGCCAAGTGCAGACATACAGCCAGGGCCCAGGGTTGTTGGGACTGAATCAGGCAAAACATTTTGTTAGGATAATAAAGACTCACAGCTCTATCACCATGAGCCAGCATGCTTCAGAGGACACCAACAAGCAGAGTAAGGCCAAGATGGTTAGAAGAAGAAAATACTAGCATGTCCCATGTGCCTGAAGAAAAACTCACATCCAAGACAAACAAAGGAACAAACACTAACAAAAGCTTAACCAATTTAAAGCCAGTAAAAAAAAAATTTGTCTAGACCTCCTCTATGAGGTACACGAATGGCCAACAGATCCATGGAGACCCTTTGAACTTCAAATGTTAGGAAAAATGCAGATGTGATCCACACATCACTGAGTACATCTGGTTTAGGTAAAGAAGTAGAAAAAACGGGTTGGAGAGATGGCCTCGGTGTTTTAAGAGCATTTCGTGCTTTTTCATCCTCCTGTATCCAATTTCAAGCAACCACATAATGGCTCACAACCATCTGCACTGAGGTCTTGTGCCCTCTTGGATGCAGAACGAAAGCGCTTGAGAGATAGATCAGTGTTTAAGAATCCTGTCTGCCCTTCTAAAGGTCAAAAGATCGATTCCTGGCAACCACAGATTTGCTCTCAAAATCAGAATTGGTGCCATCTACTGGCAACAGAAGAAAGAGGCAGGAGAGATGGCTCAGTGGTTAAGAGCATTGCCTGCTCTTCCAATGATCAGAATTTCGATTCCTGGACATCACATAATTGCTTCAAAATGAGGTTTTGTTGCCCCTCTATTGGAAGCAGAAGGAAGAGGCAGGAGAGATGTCTTGGTGGTTAAGAGCATGCCTGCTGAGTTTGATGAGGCCAAGTGCAGACATACAGCCAGGGCCCAGGTTGTTGGGACTGAATCAGGCAAAACATTTTGTTAGGATAATAAAGACTCACAGCTCTATCACCATAAGCCCAGCATGCCTTCAGAGACACCACCAAGCACAGTAAGGCAAGATGGTTAGAAGAAGAAAAATACTAGCATGTTCATGTTGCCTGAAGAAGAACTCACATCCAAGACATACAAAGGAACAAACACCAACAAAAGCTTAACCAATTTAAAGCCAGTGAAACAATTTGTCTAGACCTCCTCTATGAGGTACACGAATGGCCAACAGATCCATGGAGACCCCTGTACTTCAAATGTTAGGAAAATGCAGATGTGAATCCACACATCATTGAGTACATCTGGTTCAGGTAAAGAAGTAGAAAAAACGGGTTGGAGAGATGGCTGAGTGTTTAAGAGCATGTCGTGCTCTTTCATCCTCGTGTATTCAATTTCAAGCAACCACATAATGGCTCACAACCATCTGTACTGAGGTCTTGTACCGTCTTTTGAATGCAGAAAAAAGCGCTCGAGAGATACTCAGTGGCTAAGAATACTGGCTGCCCTTCTAAAGGTCAGAAGTTCGATTCCTGGCAACCACAGTTTTGCTCTCAAAATGAGATTTGGTGCCATTTACTGGCAACAGAAGGAAGAGACAGGAGAGATGGCTCAGTGCTTAAGAGCATTGCTGCTGAGTTTGATGAGGCCAAGTGCAGACATAGAGTCAGGGCAAAGGCAAAGGTTAGGGCCCACGTTATTGTGACTGAATTAGGCAAACTTTTTTTAGGATGTTAAAGACTCACAGCTCTATCACCATGAGACATCGTGCTTCAGAGACAACACTAAGGAGAGTAAGGCAAGATGGCTAGCAGAAGTAAACACTGGCATGTTCATGTGCCTTAGAGGGAACTCACATCCAAGACAATCAAGGACTACAAACACCAGCAAACTCTTAACCAATTTAAAGCCAGAGAAACAATTTATCCTGACCTCCTCTATGAGGTACATGAACAGCCATTAGGTCCATGGAGACCCCTGTACTCCACATGTTAGGGGAATGCAGATGTGATCCACACACCACATTGAGTAAACCTGGTTTAGTTAAAGAAGTGGAAAAACGGGTCGGAGAGATGGCTCAGTGGTTAAGAGCATTGCCTGCTCTTCCAATGATCAGAATTTCGATCGCTGGACATCACATAATTGCTTCAAAATGAGGTTTGGTGCCCTCTACTGGAAGCAGAAGGAAGAGGCAGGAGAGATGTCTTGGTGGTTAAGAGCATGCCTGCTGAGTTTGATGAGGCCAAGTGCAGACATACAGCCAGGGCCCAGGTTGTTGGGACTGAATCAGGCAAAACATTTTGTTAGGATAATAAAGACTCACAGCTCTATCACCATGAGCCAGCATGCGTCAGAGACACCACCAAGCAGAGTAAGGCAAGATGGTTAGAAGACAAAAATACTAGCATGTTCATGTGCCTGAAGAAGAACTCACATCCAAGACATACAAAGGAACAAACACCAACAAAAGCTTAACCAAATTAAAGCCAGTGAAACAATTTGTCTAGACCTCCTCTATGAGGTACACGAATGGCCAACAGATCCATGGAGACCCCTGTACTTCAAATGTTAGGAAAATGCAGATGTGATCTACACATCATTGAGTATATCCGGTTTAGGTAAAGAAGTTGAAAAACGTGTTGGAGAGATGGCTCAGTGTTTAAGAGCATTTCGTGCTCTTTCTTCCTCCTGTATCCAATTTCATGCAACCACATAATGGCTCACAACCCTCTGCACTGAGGTCTTGTGCCCTCTTTTGGATGCAGAAAAAAGCGCTCCAGGGATTGCTCAGTGGTTAAGAATCCTGGCTGGCCTTCTAAAGTTCAGAAGTTCGATTCCTGGCAACCACAGTTTTGCTCTCAAAATGAGATTTGGTGCCATCTACTGGCAACAGAAGGAAGAGGCAAGAGAGATGGCTCAGTGCTTAAGAGCCTTGCCTGCTGTGTTTGATGAGGCCAAGTGCAGACATAGAGTCAGGGCAAAGGCCAGGGCACACGTTATTGTGACTGAATTAGGCAAACGTTTTTTTAGGATGTTAACGACTCACAACTCTATCAACATGAGACATCGTGCTTCAGAGAAACACTAAAGAAAGTAAGGCAAGATGGCTAGAAGAAGAAAACACTGGCATGTTCATGTGCCTTAAAGAGAACTCACATCCAAGACAATCAAAGGACTACAAACAACAGCAAAAGGTTAACCAATTTATAGCCAGAGAAACAATTTATCCTGACCTCCTCTTTGAGGTACATAAACAGCCAATAGGTTCATGGAGACCTCTGTACTCCACAGGTTAAGGGAATGCAGATGTGATCCACACACCACATTGAGTAAACCTGGTTTAGTTAAAGAAGTTGAAAAACTGGTCGGAGAGATGGCTCAGTGGTTAAGAGCATTGCCTGCTCTTCCAAAGATCAGAAGTTCGATTCCTGGACATCACATAATTGCTTGAAAATGAGGTTTGGTGCCCTCTACTGTAAGCAAAAGGAAGAGGCAGGAGAGATGTCTTGGTGGTTAAGAGCATGCCTGCTGAGTTTGATGAGGCCAAGAGCAGACAAACAGCCAGGGTCCAGGTTGTTGGGACTGAATCAGGCAAAACATTTTGTTTGGATAATAAAGATTCACAGCTCTATCAACATGAGCCAGCATGCTTCAGAGGCACCACCAAGCAGAGCAAGGCAGGATGGTTAGAAGAAGAAAATACTAGCATGTTCATGTGCCTGAAGAAGAACTCACATCCAAAACATACAAAGGAACAAACACCAACAAAAGCTTAACCAATTTAAAGCCAGTGAAACAATTTGTCCACACCTCCTCTATGAGGTACATGAATGGCCAACAGATCCATGGAGACCCCTGTACTTCAAATGTTAGGAAAATGCAGATGTGATCCACACATCATTGAACATCCGGTTTAGGTAAAGATGTAGAAAAACGGGTTGGAGAGATGGCTCAGTGTTTAAGAGCATTTCGTGCTCTTTCTTCCTCCTGTATCCAATTTCAAGCAACCACATAATGGCTCACAACCATCTGCACTGAGGTCTTGTGCCCTCTATTGGGTGCAGAAAGAAGCGCTCGAGAGATAGCTCAGTGGTTAAGAGTTCTGGCTGCCCTTCTAAAGGTCAGAAGTTCGATTCCTGGCAACCACAGTTTTGCTCTCAAAATTAGATTTGGTGACATCGACTGGCAACAGAAGGAAGAGGCAGGAGAGATGGCTCAGCTTAAGAGCATTGCCTGCTGATTTGATGAGGCCAAGTGCAGACATAGAGTCAGGGGAAAGGCCAGGGCCCACGTTATTGTGACTGAATTGGGCAAACGTTTTTTTAGGAAGTTAAAGACTCACAGCTCTATCACCATGAGACATCGTGCTTCAGAGACAACACTAAGGAGAGTAAGGCAAGATGGCTAGAAGAAGAAAACACTGGCATGTTCATGTGCCTTAGAGAGAACTCACATCCAAGACAATCAAGGACTACAAACACCAGCAAACTCTTAAACAATTTAAAGCCAGAGAAACAATTTATCCTGACCTCCTCTATGAGGTACATGACCAGCCATTAGGTCCATGGAGACCCCTGTACTCCACATGTTAGGGGAATGCAGATGTGATCCACACACCACATTGAGTAAACCTGGTTTAGTTAAAGAAGTTGAAAAACGGGTCGGAGAGATGGCTCAGTGGTTAAGAGCATTGCCTGCTCTTACAATGATCAGAATTTCGATTCCTGGACATCACATAATTGCTTCAAAATGAGGTTTGGTGCCCTCTACTGGAAGCAGAAGGAAGAGGCAGGAGAGATATCTTGGTGGTTAAGAACATGCCTGCTGAGTTTGATGAGGCCAAATGCAGACATACAGCCAGGGCCCAGGTTGTTGGGACTTAATCAGGCAAAACATTTTGTTAGGATAATAAAGACTCACAGCTCTATCACCATGAGCCAGCATGCTTCAGAGACACCACCAAGCAGAGTAAGGCAAGAAGGTTAGAAGACAAAAATACTAGCATGTTCATGTGCCTGAAGAAGAACTCACATCCAAGACATACAAAGGAACAAACACCAACAAAAGCTTAACCAATTTAAAGCCAGTGAAACAATTTGTCTAGACCTCCTCTATGAGGTACATGAATGGCCAACAGATCCAAGGAGACCCCTGTACTTCAAATGTTAGGAAAATGCAGATGTGATCCACACATCATTGAGTATATCCGGTTTAGGTAAAGAAGTTGAAAAACGTGTTGGAGAGATGGCTCAGTGTTTAAGAGCATTTCGTGCTCTTTCTTCCTCCTGTATCCAATTTCATGCAACCACATAATGGCTCACAACCATCTGCACTGAGGTCTTGTGCCCTCTTTTGGATGTATAAGGAAGCGCTCGAGAGATAGCTCAGTGGTTAAGAATCCTGGCTGCCCTTCTAAAGGTCAGAAATTCGATTCCTGGCAACCACAGTTTTGCTCTCAAAATGAGATTTGGTGACATCTACTGGCAACAGAAGGAAGAGGCAGGAGAGATGGATCAGCTTAAGAGCACTGCCTTCTGATTTTGATGAGGCCAAGTGCAGACATAGAGTCTGGGCAAAGGCCAGGGCCCACGTTATTGTGACTGAATTGGGCAAACGTTTTTTTAGGAAGTTAAAGACTCACAGCTCTATCACCATGAGACATCGTGCTTCAGAGACAACACTAAGGAGAGTAAGGCAAGATGGCTAGAAGAAGAAAACACTGGCATGTTCATGTGCCTTAAAGAGAACTCATATCCAAGACAATCAAAGGACTACAAACACCAGCAAAATGTTAACCAATTTAAAGCCAGAGAAACAATTTATCCTGACCTCCTCTATGAGGTACTTGAACAGCCAATAGGTCCATGGAGACCCCTGTACTCCACATGATAGGGGAATGCAGATGTGATCCACACACCACATTGAGTAAACCTGGTTTAGTTAAAGAAGTTGAAAATCGGGTCGGAGAGATGGCTCAGTGGTTAAGAGCATTGCCTGCTCTTCCAATGATCAGAAGCTCTATTCCTGGACATCACATAATTGCTTCAAAATGCGGTTTGGTGCCCTTTACTGGAAGCAGAAGGAAGAGGCAGGAGAGATGTCTTGGTGGTTAAGAGCATGCCTGCTGAGTTTGATGAGGCCAAGTGCAGACATACAGCCAGGGCCCAGGTTGTTGGGACTGAATCAGGCAAAACATTTTGTTAGGATAATAAAGACTCACAGCTCTATCACCATGAGCCAGCATGCTTCAGAGACACCAACAAGCAGAGTAAGGCAAGATGGTTAGAAGAAGAAAATACTAGCATGTCCATGTGCCTGAAGAAAAACTCACATCCAAGACAAACAAAGGAACAAACACTAACAAAAGCTTAACCAATTTAAAGCCAGTAAAAAAAATTTGTCTAGACCTCCTCTATGAGGTACACGAATGGCCAACAGATCCATGGAGACCTTTGAACTTCAAATGTTAGGAAAATGCAGATGTGATCCACACATCACTGAGTACATCTGGTTTAGGTAAAGAAGTAGAAAAACGGGTTGGAGAGATGGCTCGGTGTTTAAGAGCATTTCGTGCTTTTTCATCCTCCTGTATCCAATTTCAAGCAACCACATAATGGCTCACAACCATCTGCACTGAGGTCTTGTGCCCTCTTGGATGCAGAACGAAGCGCTTGAGAGATAGATCAGTGTTTAAGAATCCTGTCTGCCCTTCTAAAGGTCAAAAGATCGATTCCTGGCAACCACAGATTTGCTCTCAAAATCAGAATTGGTGCCATCTACTGGCAACAGAAGAAAGAGGCAGGAGAGATGGCTCAGTGGTTAAGAGCATTGCCTGCTCTTCCAATGATCAGAATTTCGATTCCTGGACATCACATAATTGCTTCAAAATGAGGTTTGTTGCCCTCTATTGGAAGCAGAAGGAAGAGGCAGGAGAGATGTCTTGGTGGTTAAGAGCATGCCTGCTGAGTTTGATGAGGCCAAGTGCAGACATACAGCCAGGGCCCAGGTTGTTGGGACTGAATCAGGCAAAACATTTTGTTAGGATAATAAAGACTCACAGCTCTATCACCATAAGCCAGCATGCTTCAGAGACACCACCAAGCACAGTAAGGCAAGATGGTTAGAAGAAGAAAATACTAGCATGTTCATGTGCCTGAAGAAGAACTCACATCCAAGACATACAAAGGAACAAACACCAACAAAAGCTTAACCAATTTAAAGCCAGTGAAACAATTTGTCTAGACCTCCTCTATGAGGTACACGAATGGCCAACAGATCCATGGAGACCCCTGTACTTCAAATGTTAGGAAAATGCAGATGTGATCCACACATCATTGAGTACATCTGGTTCAGGTAAAGAAGTAGAAAAACGGGTTGGAGAGATGGCTGAGTGTTTAAGAGCATGTCGTGCTCTTTCATCCTCGTGTATTCAATTTCAAGCAACCACATAATGGCTCACAACCATCTGTACTGAGGTCTTGTACCGTCTTTTGAATGCAGAAAAAAGCGCTCGAGAGATACTCAGTGGCTAAGAATACTGGCTGCCCTTCTAAAGGTCAGAAGTTCGATTCCTGGCAACCACAGTTTTGCTCTCAAAATGAGATTTGGTGCCATTTACTGGCAACAGAAGGAAGAGACAGGAGAGATGGCTCAGTGCTTAAGAGCATTGCTGCTGAGTTTGATGAGGCCAAGTGCAGACATAGAGTCAGGGCAAAGGCAAAGGTTAGGGCCCACGTTATTGTGACTGAATTAGGCAAACTTTTTTTAGGATGTTAAAGACTCACAGCTCTATCACCATGAGACATCGTGCTTCAGAGACAACACTAAGGAGAGTAAGGCAAGATGGCTAGCAGAAGTAAACACTGGCATGTTCATGTGCCTTAGAGGGAACTCACATCCAAGACAATCAAGGACTACAAACACCAGCAAACTCTTAACCAATTTAAAGCCAGAGAAACAATTTATCCTGACCTCCTCTATGAGGTACATGAACAGCCATTAGGTCCATGGAGACCCCTGTACTCCACATGTTAGGGGAATGCAGATGTGATCCACACACCACATTGAGTAAACCTGGTTTAGTTAAAGAAGTGGAAAAACGGGTCGGAGAGATGGCTCAGTGGTTAAGAGCATTGCCTGCTCTTCCAATGATCAGAATTTCGATCGCTGGACATCACATAATTGCTTCAAAATGAGGTTTGGTGCCCTCTACTGGAAGCAGAAGGAAGAGGCAGGAGAGATGTCTTGGTGGTTAAGAGCATGCCTGCTGAGTTTGATGAGGCCAAGTGCAGACATACAGCCAGGGCCCAGGTTGTTGGGACTGAATCAGGCAAAACATTTTGTTAGGATAATAAAGACTCACAGCTCTATCACCATGAGCCAGCATGCGTCAGAGACACCACCAAGCAGAGTAAGGCAAGATGGTTAGAAGACAAAAATACTAGCATGTTCATGTGCCTGAAGAAGAACTCACATCCAAGACATACAAAGGAACAAACACCAACAAAAGCTTAACCAAATTAAAGCCAGTGAAACAATTTGTCTAGACCTCCTCTATGAGGTACACGAATGGCCAACAGATCCATGGAGACCCCTGTACTTCAAATGTTAGGAAAATGCAGATGTGATCTACACATCATTGAGTATATCCGGTTTAGGTAAAGAAGTTGAAAAACGTGTTGGAGAGATGGCTCAGTGTTTAAGAGCATTTCGTGCTCTTTCTTCCTCCTGTATCCAATTTCATGCAACCACATAATGGCTCACAACCCTCTGCACTGAGGTCTTGTGCCCTCTTTTGGATGCAGAAAAAAGCGCTCCAGGGATTGCTCAGTGGTTAAGAATCCTGGCTGGCCTTCTAAAGTTCAGAAGTTCGATTCCTGGCAACCACAGTTTTGCTCTCAAAATGAGATTTGGTGCCATCTACTGGCAACAGAAGGAAGAGGCAAGAGAGATGGCTCAGTGCTTAAGAGCCTTGCCTGCTGTGTTTGATGAGGCCAAGTGCAGACATAGAGTCAGGGCAAAGGCCAGGGCACACGTTATTGTGACTGAATTAGGCAAACGTTTTTTTAGGATGTTAACGACTCACAACTCTATCAACATGAGACATCGTGCTTCAGAGAAACACTAAAGAAAGTAAGGCAAGATGGCTAGAAGAAGAAAACACTGGCATGTTCATGTGCCTTAAAGAGAACTCACATCCAAGACAATCAAAGGACTACAAACAACAGCAAAAGGTTAACCAATTTATAGCCAGAGAAACAATTTATCCTGACCTCCTCTTTGAGGTACATAAACAGCCAATAGGTTCATGGAGACCTCTGTACTCCACAGGTTAAGGGAATGCAGATGTGATCCACACACCACATTGAGTAAACCTGGTTTAGTTAAAGAAGTTGAAAAACTGGTCGGAGAGATGGCTCAGTGGTTAAGAGCATTGCCTGCTCTTCCAAAGATCAGAAGTTCGATTCCTGGACATCACATAATTGCTTGAAAATGAGGTTTGGTGCCCTCTACTGTAAGCAAAAGGAAGAGGCAGGAGAGATGTCTTGGTGGTTAAGAGCATGCCTGCTGAGTTTGATGAGGCCAAGAGCAGACAAACAGCCAGGGTCCAGGTTGTTGGGACTGAATCAGGCAAAACATTTTGTTTGGATAATAAAGATTCACAGCTCTATCAACATGAGCCAGCATGCTTCAGAGGCACCACCAAGCAGAGCAAGGCAGGATGGTTAGAAGAAGAAAATACTAGCATGTTCATGTGCCTGAAGAAGAACTCACATCCAAAACATACAAAGGAACAAACACCAACAAAAGCTTAACCAATTTAAAGCCAGTGAAACAATTTGTCCACACCTCCTCTATGAGGTACATGAATGGCCAACAGATCCATGGAGACCCCTGTACTTCAAATGTTAGGAAAATGCAGATGTGATCCACACATCATTGAACATCCGGTTTAGGTAAAGATGTAGAAAAACGGGTTGGAGAGATGGCTCAGTGTTTAAGAGCATTTCGTGCTCTTTCTTCCTCCTGTATCCAATTTCAAGCAACCACATAATGGCTCACAACCATCTGCACTGAGGTCTTGTGCCCTCTATTGGGTGCAGAAAGAAGCGCTCGAGAGATAGCTCAGTGGTTAAGAGTTCTGGCTGCCCTTCTAAAGGTCAGAAGTTCGATTCCTGGCAACCACAGTTTTGCTCTCAAAATTAGATTTGGTGACATCGACTGGCAACAGAAGGAAGAGGCAGGAGAGATGGCTCAGCTTAAGAGCATTGCCTGCTGATTTGATGAGGCCAAGTGCAGACATAGAGTCAGGGGAAAGGCCAGGGCCCACGTTATTGTGACTGAATTGGGCAAACGTTTTTTTAGGAAGTTAAAGACTCACAGCTCTATCACCATGAGACATCGTGCTTCAGAGACAACACTAAGGAGAGTAAGGCAAGATGGCTAGAAGAAGAAAACACTGGCATGTTCATGTGCCTTAGAGAGAACTCACATCCAAGACAATCAAGGACTACAAACACCAGCAAACTCTTAAACAATTTAAAGCCAGAGAAACAATTTATCCTGACCTCCTCTATGAGGTACATGACCAGCCATTAGGTCCATGGAGACCCCTGTACTCCACATGTTAGGGGAATGCAGATGTGATCCACACACCACATTGAGTAAACCTGGTTTAGTTAAAGAAGTTGAAAAACGGGTCGGAGAGATGGCTCAGTGGTTAAGAGCATTGCCTGCTCTTACAATGATCAGAATTTCGATTCCTGGACATCACATAATTGCTTCAAAATGAGGTTTGGTGCCCTCTACTGGAAGCAGAAGGAAGAGGCAGGAGAGATATCTTGGTGGTTAAGAACATGCCTGCTGAGTTTGATGAGGCCAAATGCAGACATACAGCCAGGGCCCAGGTTGTTGGGACTTAATCAGGCAAAACATTTTGTTAGGATAATAAAGACTCACAGCTCTATCACCATGAGCCAGCATGCTTCAGAGACACCACCAAGCAGAGTAAGGCAAGAAGGTTAGAAGACAAAAATACTAGCATGTTCATGTGCCTGAAGAAGAACTCACATCCAAGACATACAAAGGAACAAACACCAACAAAAGCTTAACCAATTTAAAGCCAGTGAAACAATTTGTCTAGACCTCCTCTATGAGGTACATGAATGGCCAACAGATCCAAGGAGACCCCTGTACTTCAAATGTTAGGAAAATGCAGATGTGATCCACACATCATTGAGTATATCCGGTTTAGGTAAAGAAGTTGAAAAACGTGTTGGAGAGATGGCTCAGTGTTTAAGAGCATTTCGTGCTCTTTCTTCCTCCTGTATCCAATTTCATGCAACCACATAATGGCTCACAACCATCTGCACTGAGGTCTTGTGCCCTCTTTTGGATGTATAAGGAAGCGCTCGAGAGATAGCTCAGTGGTTAAGAATCCTGGCTGCCCTTCTAAAGGTCAGAAATTCGATTCCTGGCAACCACAGTTTTGCTCTCAAAATGAGATTTGGTGACATCTACTGGCAACAGAAGGAAGAGGCAGGAGAGATGGATCAGCTTAAGAGCACTGCCTTCTGATTTTGATGAGGCCAAGTGCAGACATAGAGTCTGGGCAAAGGCCAGGGCCCACGTTATTGTGACTGAATTGGGCAAACGTTTTTTTAGGAAGTTAAAGACTCACAGCTCTATCACCATGAGACATCGTGCTTCAGAGACAACACTAAGGAGAGTAAGGCAAGATGGCTAGAAGAAGAAAACACTGGCATGTTCATGTGCCTTAAAGAGAACTCATATCCAAGACAATCAAAGGACTACAAACACCAGCAAAATGTTAACCAATTTAAAGCCAGAGAAACAATTTATCCTGACCTCCTCTATGAGGTACTTGAACAGCCAATAGGTCCATGGAGACCCCTGTACTCCACATGATAGGGGAATGCAGATGTGATCCACACACCACATTGAGTAAACCTGGTTTAGTTAAAGAAGTTGAAAATCGGGTCGGAGAGATGGCTCAGTGGTTAAGAGCATTGCCTGCTCTTCCAATGATCAGAAGCTCTATTCCTGGACATCACATAATTGCTTCAAAATGCGGTTTGGTGCCCTTTACTGGAAGCAGAAGGAAGAGGCAGGAGAGATGTCTTGGTGGTTAAGAGCATGCCTGCTGAGTTTGATGAGGCCAAGTGCAGACATACAGCCAGGGCCCAGGTTGTTGGGACTGAATCAGGCAAAACATTTTGTTAGGATAATAAAGACTCACAGCTCTATCACCATGAGCCAGCATGCTTCAGAGACACCAACAAGCAGAGTAAGGCAAGATGGTTAGAAGAAGAAAATACTAGCATGTCCATGTGCCTGAAGAAAAACTCACATCCAAGACAAACAAAGGAACAAACACTAACAAAAGCTTAACCAATTTAAAGCCAGTAAAAAAAATTTGTCTAGACCTCCTCTATGAGGTACACGAATGGCCAACAGATCCATGGAGACCTTTGAACTTCAAATGTTAGGAAAATGCAGATGTGATCCACACATCACTGAGTACATCTGGTTTAGGTAAAGAAGTAGAAAAACGGGTTGGAGAGATGGCTCGGTGTTTAAGAGCATTTCGTGCTTTTTCATCCTCCTGTATCCAATTTCAAGCAACCACATAATGGCTCACAACCATCTGCACTGAGGTCTTGTGCCCTCTTGGATGCAGAACGAAGCGCTTGAGAGATAGATCAGTGTTTAAGAATCCTGTCTGCCCTTCTAAAGGTCAAAAGATCGATTCCTGGCAACCACAGATTTGCTCTCAAAATCAGAATTGGTGCCATCTACTGGCAACAGAAGAAAGAGGCAGGAGAGATGGCTCAGTGGTTAAGAGCATTGCCTGCTCTTCCAATGATCAGAATTTCGATTCCTGGACATCACATAATTGCTTCAAAATGAGGTTTGTTGCCCTCTATTGGAAGCAGAAGGAAGAGGCAGGAGAGATGTCTTGGTGGTTAAGAGCATGCCTGCTGAGTTTGATGAGGCCAAGTGCAGACATACAGCCAGGGCCCAGGTTGTTGGGACTGAATCAGGCAAAACATTTTGTTAGGATAATAAAGACTCACAGCTCTATCACCATAAGCCAGCATGCTTCAGAGACACCACCAAGCACAGTAAGGCAAGATGGTTAGAAGAAGAAAATACTAGCATGTTCATGTGCCTGAAGAAGAACTCACATCCAAGACATACAAAGGAACAAACACCAACAAAAGCTTAACCAATTTAAAGCCAGTGAAACAATTTGTCTAGACCTCCTCTATGAGGTACACGAATGGCCAACAGATCCATGGAGACCCCTGTACTTCAAATGTTAGGAAAATGCAGATGTGATCCACACATCATTGAGTACATCTGGTTCAGGTAAAGAAGTAGAAAAACGGGTTGGAGAGATGGCTGAGTGTTTAAGAGCATGTCGTGCTCTTTCATCCTCGTGTATTCAATTTCAAGCAACCACATAATGGCTCACAACCATCTGTACTGAGGTCTTGTACCGTCTTTTGAATGCAGAAAAAAGCGCTCGAGAGATACTCAGTGGCTAAGAATACTGGCTGCCCTTCTAAAGGTCAGAAGTTCGATTCCTGGCAACCACAGTTTTGCTCTCAAAATGAGATTTGGTGCCATTTACTGGCAACAGAAGGAAGAGACAGGAGAGATGGCTCAGTGCTTAAGAGCATTGCTGCTGAGTTTGATGAGGCCAAGTGCAGACATAGAGTCAGGGCAAAGGCAAAGGTTAGGGCCCACGTTATTGTGACTGAATTAGGCAAACTTTTTTTAGGATGTTAAAGACTCACAGCTCTATCACCATGAGACATCGTGCTTCAGAGACAACACTAAGGAGAGTAAGGCAAGATGGCTAGCAGAAGTAAACACTGGCATGTTCATGTGCCTTAAAGAGAACTCACAACCAAGACAATCAGAGGACGACATACACCAGCATAATGTTAACCAATTTTAAGCCAGAGAAACAATTTATCCTGACCTCCTTTATGAGGTACATGAACAGCCAATATGTCCACGGAGACCCCTGTACTCCACATGTTAGGGGAATGCAGATGTGATACACACACCACATTGAGTAAACCTGGTTTAGTTAAAGAAGTTGAAAAACGGGTCGGAGAGATGGCTCAGTGGTTAAGAGCATTGCCTGCTCTTCAAAGGATCAGAAGTTCGATTCCTGGAAATCACATAATTGCTTCAAAATGAGGTTTGGTGCCCTCTACTGGAAGCAGAAGGAAGAGGAATGAGAGATGTCTTGGTGGTTAAGAGCATGCCTGCTGAGTTTGATTAGGCCAAGTGCAGACATACAACCAGGGCCTGGTTGTTGGGACTGAATCAGGAAAACATTTTGTTAGGATAATAAAGACTCACAGCTCTATCACCATGAGCCAGCATGCCTCAGAGACACCACCAAGCAGAGTAAGGCAGGATGGTTAGAAGAAGAAAATACTAGCATGTTCATGTGCCTGAAGAAGAACTCACATCCAAGACATACAAAGGAACAAACACCAACAAAAGCTTAACCAATTTAAAGCCAGTGAAACAATTTGTGTAGACCTCTTCTATGAGGTACACGAATGGCCAACAGGTCCATGGAGACCGCTGTACTTCAAATGTTAGGAAAATGCAGATGTGATCCACACATCACTGAGTACATCTGGTTTAGGTAAAGAAGTAGAAAAACGGGTTGGAGAGATGGCTCGGTGTTTAAGAGCATTTCGTGCTCTTTCATCCTCCTATATTCAATTTCAAGCAAGCACATAATGGCTCACAACCGTCTGCACTGAGCTCTTGTGCCCTCTTTTGGATGAGGAAATAAGTGCTCGAGAGATAGCTCAGTGGTTAAGAATCCTGGCTGGTCTTCTACAGGTCAGAAGTTCGATTCCTGGCAACCACAGTTTTGCTCTCAAAATGAGATTTGGTGCCATCTACTGGCAACAGAAGGAAGAGACAGGAGAGATGGCTCAGTGCGTTCAAAGAACATTGCCTGCTAATTTTGATGAGGCCAAGTGCAGACATAGAGTCAGGGCAAAGGCCAGGGCCCACGTTATTGTGACTGAATTAGGCAAACGTTTTTTTAGGATGTTAAAGACTCACAGCTCTATCACCATCAGGCATCGTGCTTCAGAGACAACACTAAGGAGAGTAAGGCAAGATGGCTAGAAGAAGAAAACACTGGCATGTTCATGTGCCTTAGAGGGAACTCACATCCAAGACAATCAAGGACTACAAACACCAGCAAACTCTTAACCAATTTAAAGCCAGAGAAACAATTTATCCTGACCTCCTCTATGAGGTACATGAACAGCCATTAGGTCCATGGAGACCCCTGTACTCCACATGTTAGGGGAATGCAGATGTGATCCACACACCACATTGAGTAAACCTGGTTTAGTTAAAGAAGTGGAAAAACGGGTCGGAGAGATGGCTCAGTGGTTAAGAGCATTGCCTGCTCTTCCAATGATCAGAATTTCGATCGCTGGACATCACATAATTGCTTCAAAATGAGGTTTGGTGCCCTCTACTGGAAGCAGAAGGAAGAGGCAGGAGAGATGTCTTGGTGGTTAAGAGCATGCCTGCTGAGTTTGATGAGGCCAAGTGCAGACATACAGCCAGGGCCCAGGTTGTTGGGACTGAATCAGGCAAAACATTTTGTTAGGATAATAAAGACTCACAGCTCTATCACCATGAGCCAGCATGCGTCAGAGACACCACCAAGCAGAGTAAGGCAAGATGGTTAGAAGACAAAAATACTAGCATGTTCATGTGCCTGAAGAAGAACTCACATCCAAGACATACAAAGGAACAAACACCAACAAAAGCTTAACCAAATTAAAGCCAGTGAAACAATTTGTCTAGACCTCCTCTATGAGGTACACGAATGGCCAACAGATCCATGGAGACCCCTGTACTTCAAATGTTAGGAAAATGCAGATGTGATCTACACATCATTGAGTATATCCGGTTTAGGTAAAGAAGTTGAAAAACGTGTTGGATAGATGGCTCAGTGTTTAAGAGCATTTCGTGCTCTTTCTTCCTCCTGTATCCAATTTCATGCAACCACATAATGGCTCACAACCCTCTGCACTGAGGTCTTGTGCCCTCTTTTGGATGCAGAAAAAAGCGCTCCAGGGATTGCTCAGTGGTTAAGAATCCTGGCTGGCCTTCTAAAGTTCAGAAGTTTGATTCCTGGCAACCACAGTTTTGCTCTCAAAATGAGATTTGGTGCCATCTACTGGCAACAGAAGGAAGAGGCAAGAGAGATGGCTCAGTGCTTAAGAGCCTTGCCTGCTGTGTTTGATGAGGCCAAGTGCAGACATAGAGTCAGGGCAAAGGCCAGGGCACACGTTATTGTGACTGAATTAGGCAAACGTTTTTTTAGGATGTTAACGACTCACAACTCTATCAACATGAGACATCGTGCTTCAGAGAAACACTAAAGAAAGTAAGGCAAGATGGCTAGAAGAAGAAAACACTGGCATGTTCATGTGCCTTAAAGAGAACTCACATCCAAGACAATCAAAGGACTACAAACAACAGCAAAAGGTTAACCAATTTATAGCCAGAGAAACAATTTATCCTGACCTCCTCTTTGAGGTACATAAACAGCCAATAGGTTCATGGAGACCTCTGTACTCCACAGGTTAAGGGAATGCAGATGTGATCCACACACCACATTGAGTAAACCTGGTTTAGTTAAAGAAGTTGAAAAACTGGTCGGAGAGATGGCTCAGTGGTTAAGAGCATTGCCTGCTCTTCCAAAGATCAGAAGTTCGATTCCTGGACATCACATAATTGCTTGAAAATGAGGTTTGGTGCCCTCTACTGTAAGCAAAAGGAAGAGGCAGGAGAGATGTCTTGGTGGTTAAGAGCATGCCTGCTGAGTTTGATGAGGCCAAGAGCAGACAAACAGCCAGGGTCCAGGTTGTTGGGACTGAATCAGGCAAAACATTTTGTTTGGATAATAAAGATTCACAGCTCTATCAACATGAGCCAGCATGCTTCAGAGGCACCACCAAGCAGAGCAAGGCAGGATGGTTAGAAGAAGAAAATACTAGCATGTTCATGTGCCTGAAGAAGAACTCACATCCAAAACATACAAAGGAACAAACACCAACAAAAGCTTAACCAATTTAAAGCCAGTGAAACAATTTGTCCACACCTCCTCTATGAGGTACATGAATGGCCAACAGATCCATGGAGACCCCTGTACTTCAAATGTTAGGAAAATGCAGATGTGATCCACACATCATTGAACATCCGGTTTAGGTAAAGATGTAGAAAAACGGGTTGGAGAGATGGCTCAGTGTTTAAGAGCATTTCGTGCTCTTTCTTCCTCCTGTATCCAATTTCAAGCAACCACATAATGGCTCACAACCATCTGCACTGAGGTCTTGTGCCCTCTATTGGGTGCAGAAAGAAGCGCTCGAGAGATAGCTCAGTGGTTAAGAGTTCTGGCTGCCCTTCTAAAGGTCAGAAGTTCGATTCCTGGCAACCACAGTTTTGCTCTCAAAATTAGATTTGGTGACATCGACTGGCAACAGAAGGAAGAGGCAGGAGAGATGGCTCAGCTTAAGAGCATTGCCTGCTGATTTGATGAGGCCAAGTGCAGACATAGAGTCAGGGGAAAGGCCAGGGCCCACGTTATTGTGACTGAATTGGGCAAACGTTTTTTTAGGAAGTTAAAGACTCACAGCTCTATCACCATGAGACATCGTGCTTCAGAGACAACACTAAGGAGAGTAAGGCAAGATGGCTAGAAGAAGAAAACACTGGCATGTTCATGTGCCTTAGAGAGAACTCACATCCAAGACAATCAAGGACTACAAACACCAGCAAACTCTTAAACAATTTAAAGCCAGAGAAACAATTTATCCTGACCTCCTCTATGAGGTACATGACCAGCCATTAGGTCCATGGAGACCCCTGTACTCCACATGTTAGGGGAATGCAGATGTGATCCACACACCACATTGAGTAAACCTGGTTTAGTTAAAGAAGTTGAAAAACGGGTCGGAGAGATGGCTCAGTGGTTAAGAGCATTGCCTGCTCTTACAATGATCAGAATTTCGATTCCTGGACATCACATAATTGCTTCAAAATGAGGTTTGGTGCCCTCTACTGGAAGCAGAAGGAAGAGGCAGGAGAGATATCTTGGTGGTTAAGAACATGCCTGCTGAGTTTGATGAGGCCAAATGCAGACATACAGCCAGGGCCCAGGTTGTTGGGACTTAATCAGGCAAAACATTTTGTTAGGATAATAAAGACTCACAGCTCTATCACCATGAGCCAGCATGCTTCAGAGACACCACCAAGCAGAGTAAGGCAAGAAGGTTAGAAGACAAAAATACTAGCATGTTCATGTGCCTGAAGAAGAACTCACATCCAAGACATACAAAGGAACAAACACCAACAAAAGCTTAACCAATTTAAAGCCAGTGAAACAATTTGTCTAGACCTCCTCTATGAGGTACATGAATGGCCAACAGATCCAAGGAGACCCCTGTACTTCAAATGTTAGGAAAATGCAGATGTGATCCACACATCATTGAGTATATCCGGTTTAGGTAAAGAAGTTGAAAAACGTGTTGGAGAGATGGCTCAGTGTTTAAGAGCATTTCGTGCTCTTTCTTCCTCCTGTATCCAATTTCATGCAACCACATAATGGCTCACAACCATCTGCACTGAGGTCTTGTGCCCTCTTTTGGATGTATAAGGAAGCGCTCGAGAGATAGCTCAGTGGTTAAGAATCCTGGCTGCCCTTCTAAAGGTCAGAAATTCGATTCCTGGCAACCACAGTTTTGCTCTCAAAATGAGATTTGGTGACATCTACTGGCAACAGAAGGAAGAGGCAGGAGAGATGGATCAGCTTAAGAGCACTGCCTTCTGATTTTGATGAGGCCAAGTGCAGACATAGAGTCTGGGCAAAGGCCAGGGCCCACGTTATTGTGACTGAATTGGGCAAACGTTTTTTTAGGAAGTTAAAGACTCACAGCTCTATCACCATGAGACATCGTGCTTCAGAGACAACACTAAGGAGAGTAAGGCAAGATGGCTAGAAGAAGAAAACACTGGCATGTTCATGTGCCTTAAAGAGAACTCACATCCAAGACAATCAAAGGACTACAAACACAAGCAAAATGTTAACCAATTTAAAGCCAGAGAAACAATTTATCATGACATCCTCTATGAGGTACATGAACAGCCAATAGGTACATGGAGACCCCTGTACTCCACATGTTAGGGGAATGCAGATGTGATCCACACACCACATTGAGTAAACCTGGTTTAGTTAAAGAAGTTGAAAAAAGGGTAGGAGAGATGGCTCAGTGGTTAAGAGAATTGCGTGCTCTTCCAAAGATCAGAAGATCGAATCCTTTACATCACATAATTGCTTCAAAATGAGGTTTGGTGCCCTCTACTGGAAGCAGAAGGAAGAAGCAGGAGAGATGTCTTGGTGGTTAAGAGCTTGCTGCTGAGTTTGATGAGGCCAAGTGCAGACATACAGCCAGGGCCCAGGTTGTTGGGACTGAATCAGGCAAAATATTTTGTTAGGATAATAAGGACTCACAGCTCTATAACCATGAGCCAGCACGCTTCAGAGACACCACCAAGCAGAGCAAGAAAGGATGGTTAGAAGAAGAAAATACTAGCATGTTCATGTGCCTGAAAAAGAACTCACATCCAAGACATACAAAGGAACAAACACCAACAAAAGCTTAACCAATTTAAAGCCAGTGAAACAATTTGTCTAGACCTCCTCTATTAGGTACACGAATGGCCAACAGATCCATGGAGACCCCTGTACTTCAAATGTTAGGAAAATGCAGATGTGATCCACACATCACTGAGTACATCTTGTTTAGGTAAAGAAGTAGAAAAAGGGGTTGGAGAGATGGCTCAGTGTTTAAGAGCATTTCGTGCTCTTTCATCCTCCTGTATTCAATTTCAAGCAACCACATAATGGCTCACAACCATGTGCACTGAGGTCTTGTGCCCTCTTTTTGATGCAGAAAGAAGTGCTCGAGAGATAGCTCAGTGGTTAAGAATCCTGGCTGCCCTTCTAAAGGTCAGAAGTTCGATTCCTGGCAACCACAGTTTTGCTCTCAAAATGAGATTTGGTGACATCTACTGGCAACAGAAGGAAGAGGCAGGAGATATGGGTCAGTGCTTAAGAGCATTGACTGCTGAGTTTGATGAGGCCAAGTGCAGACATAGAGTCAGGGCAAAGGCCAGGGCCCACGTTATTGTGACTGAATGGGCAAAAGTTTTTTTAGGATGTTAAAGACTCACAGCTCTATCACCATGAGCCATCGTGCTTCAGAGACAACACTAAGGAGAGTAAGGCAAGATGGCTAGAAGAAGAAAACACTGGCATGTTCATGTGCCTTAAAGAGAACTCACATCCAAGACAATCAAGGACTACAAACACCAGCAAAATGTTAACCAATTTAAGCCAGACCTCCTCTATGAGGTACATGAACAGCCAATAGGTCCAAGGAGACCCCTGTACTCCACATGGTAGGGGAATGCTGATCTGATCCACACACCACATTGAGTAAACCTGGTTTAGTTAAAGAAGTTGAAAAACGAGTTGGAGAGATGGCTCAGTGGTTAAGAGAATTGCGTGCTCTTCCAAAGATCAGAAGTTCGATTCCTGGACATCACATAATTGCTTCAAAATGAGGTTTGGTGCCCTCTACTGGAAGCAGTAGGAAGAGGCAGGAGAGATGTCTTGGTGGTTAAGAGCATACCTGCTGAGTTTGATGAGGCCAAGTGCAGACATACAGCCAGGGCCCAGGTTGTTGGGACTGAATCACGCAAAATATTTTGTTAGGATAATAAAGACTCACAGCTCTATAGACATGAGCCAGCATGCTTCAGAGACACCACCAAGCAGAGTAAGGCAAGACAGTTGGAAGAAGAAAACACCAGCATGTTCATGTGCCTGAAGAAGGACTCATATCCAAGACATACAAAGGAACAAACACCAAAAAAGCTTAACCAATTCAAAGCCAGTGAAGCAATTTGTCTAGACCTCCTCTATGAGGTACATGAACAGCCAATAGGTCCATGAAGACCCCTGTACTCCACGTGCAAGGGGAATGCAGATGTGATCCACACACCGCATTGAGTAAACCAGGTTTAGTTAAAGAAGTTGAAAAACGGGTCGGAGAGATGGCTCAGTGGTTAAGAGCATTGCCTGCTCTTCCAAAGATCAGAAGTTCAATTCCTGGACATCATATAATTGCTTCAAAATGAGGTTTGGTGCCCTCTACTGGAAGCAGAAGGAAGAGGCAGGAGAGATGTCTTGGTGGTTAAGAGCCTGCCTGCTGAGTTTGATCAGGCCAGAGCCCAAGTTGTTGGGACTGAATCAGGCAAAAAATTTTGTTAGGATAATAAAGACTAACAGCTCTATCACCATGAGCCAGCATGCTTCAGAGACACCACCAAGCAGAATAAGGCAAGATGGTTAGAAGAAGAAAATACTAGCATGTTCTGTTGCTGGAAGAAGAACTCACATCCAAGACATACAAAGGAACAAAAACCAACAAAAGCTTAACCAATTTAAAGCCAGTGAAACAATTTGTCTAGACCTCCTCTATGAGGTACACGAATGGCCAAGAGATCCATGGAGACTCCTGTACTTCAAATGTTAGGTGAATGCAGATATGCTCCACACATCATTGAGTACATCTGGTTTAGGTAAAGAAGTAGAAAAACGGGTTTGAGAGATAGCTCAGTGTTTAAAAGCATTTCGTGCTCTTTCATCCTCCTGTATTCAATTTCAAGCAACCACATAATGGCTCACAACCATCTGCACTGAGGTCTTGTGCCCTCTTTTGGATGTAGAAAGAAGCACTCGAGAGATAGCTCAGTGGTTAAGAATACTGGCTGCCCTTCTAAAGGTCAGAAGTTCGATTCCTGGCAACCACAGATTTGCTCTCATAATGAGATTTGATGCCATCTACTGGCAACAGAAGGAAGAGGCAGGAAAGATGACTCAGTGCTTAAGAGCATTGGCTGCTGAGTTTGATGAGGCCAAGTGCAGACATAGAGTCAGGGCAAAGGCCAGGGCCCACGTTATTGTGACTGAATTAGGCAAACGATTTTTTAGGATGTTAAAGACTCACAGCTCTATCACCATGAGCCATCGTGCTTCAGAGACAACACTAAGGAGAGTAAGGCAAGATGGCTAGAAGAAGAAAACACTGGCATGTTCATGTGCCTTAAAGAGAACTCACATCCAAGACAATCAAAATACTACAAACACCAGCAAAATGTTAACCAATTTAAAGCCAGAGAAAAAATTTATGCTGACCTACTCTATGAGGTACATGAACAGCCAATAGGTCCATGGAGACCCCTGTACTCCACATGTTAGGGGAATGCAGATGTGATCCACACACCACATTGAGTAAACCTGGTTTAGTTAAAGAAGTTGAAAAACGGGTCGGAGAGATGGCTCAGTGGTTAAGAGCATTGCCTGCTCTTCCAAAGATCAGAAGTTCGATTCCTGGACATCTCGTAATTGCTTCAAAATGAGGTTTGGTGCCCTCTACTGGAAGCAGAAGGAAGAGGCAGGAGAGATGTCTTGGTGCTTAAGAGCATGCCTGCTAGTTTGATGAGGCCAGAACCCAGGTTCTTGGGATTGAATCAGGCAAAACATTTTGTTAGTATAATAAAGACTCACAATCTAACACCATGAGCCAGCATGCTTCAGAGACACCACCAAGCAGAGTAAGGCAAGATGGTTAGAAGAAGAAAATACTAGCATGTTCAGTTGAAGGAAGAAGATCTCACATCCAAGACATACAAAGGAACAAACACCAACAAAAGCTTAACCAATTTAAAGCCAGTGAAACAATTTGTCTAGACCTCCTCTATGAGGTACACGAATGGCCAACACATCCATGGAGACCCCTGTACTTCAAATGTTAGGATAATGCAGATGTGATCCACATATCCTAGAGTACATTTGGTTTAGGTAAAGAAGTAGAAAAACGGGTTGGAGAGATGGCTCAGTGTTTAAGAGCATTTCGTGCTCTTTATTCCTCCTCTATTCAATATCAAGCAACCACATAATTGCTCACAACCATCTGCACTGAGGTCTTGTGCCCTCTTTTGGATGCAGAAAGAAGCGCTCGAGAGATTGCTCAGTGGTTAAGAATCCTGGCTGCCCTTCTAAATGTCAGAAGTTCGATTCCGGGCACCCACAGTTTTGCTCTCAAAATGAGATTTGGTGCCATCTACTGGCAACAGAAGGAAGAGGCAGGAGAGATGGCTCCGTGCCTAAGAGCATTGCCTGCTGAGTTTGTTGAGGCCAATTGCAGACATAGAGTCAGGGCATAGGCCAGGGCCCACGTTATTTTTAATGAATTAGGCAAACGTTTTTGTAGGATGTTAAAGACTCACAGCTCTATCCGCATGAGCCAACATTAAGGAGAGTAAGGCAAGATGGCTAGAAGAAGAAAACAATGGCATGTTCATGTGCCTTAAAGAGAACTCACATCCAAGACAATCAAAGGACTACAAACACCAGCAAAATATTAACCAATTTAAAGTCAGAGAAACAATTTATGCTGACCTCCTCTATGTGGTATATGATCAGCCAATAGGTCCATGGAGAACCCTTTACTCCACATGTTAGGGGAATGCAGATGTGATCCACACACCACATTGAGTAAACATGGTTTAGTTAAAAAGTTGAGAAACGAGTCGGAGAGATGGCTCATTGCCTGCTCTTCCAAAGATCAGAAGCTCGATTCCTGGACATCACATTATTGCTTCAAAATGTGGTTTGGTGCCCTCTACTGGAAGCAGTAGGAAGAGGCAGGAGAGATGTCTTGGTGGTTAAGAGCATGCCTGCTGAGTTTGATGAGGCCAAGTGCAGACATACAGCCAGGGCCCAGGTTGTTGGGACTGAATCAGGCAAAACATTTTGTTAGGATAATAAAGACTCACAGCTCTATCACCATGAGCCAGCATGCTTCAGAGACACCACCAAGAAGAGTAAGGCAAGATGGTTAGAAGAAGAAAATACTAGCATGTTCATGTGCCTGAAGAAGAACTCACATGCAAGACACACAAAGGAACAAACACCAACAAAAGCTTAACCAATTTAAAGCCAGTGAAAAAATTTGTCTAAACCTCCTCTATGAGGTACACGAATAGCCAACAGATCCATGGAGACCCCTGTACTTCACATGTTAGGAAAATGCTGATGTGATCCACACATCATTGAGTACATCTGGGTTAGGTAAAGAAGTAGAAAAACAGGTTGGAGAGATGGCTCAGTGTTTAAGAGGATTTCGTGCTCTTTCATCCACCTGTATTCAAATTCAAGCAACCACATAATGGCTAACAACCATCTGCACTGAGGTCTTGTGCCCTTTTTTGGATGCAGAAAGATGCGCTGACAGATAGATCAGTGGTTAAGAATACTGGCTGCTCTTCTAAAGGTCAGAAGTTCGATTACTGGACATCACATAATTGCTTCAAAATGAGGTTTGTTTCTCTCTAGTGGAAGCAGAAGGAAGAGGCAGGAGAGATGTCTTGGTGGTTAAGAGTATGCCTGCTGAGTTGGATGAGGCCAAGTGCAGACACAGAGTCAGGGCATAGGCCAGGGCCCACGTTATTGTGAATGAATTAGGCAAACGTTTTTTTAGGATGTTATAGACTCACAGCTCTATCACCATGAGCCAACAGTACGGAGAGTAAGGCAAGATGGCTAGAAGTAGAAAATATTGGCATCTTCATGTGCCTTAAAGAGAACTCACATCCAAGACAATCAAAGGACTACAAACACCAGCAAAATGTTAACCAATTTAAAGCCAGAGAAATAATTTATGCTGACTTCCTCTATGAGGTCCATGAACAGCCAATAGGTCCATGGAGACCCCTGTACTCCACATGTTAGGGGAATGCAGATGTGATCCACACACCACATTGAGTAAACCTGGTTTAGTTAAAAAAAGTTGAAAAACGGGTCGGAGAGATGGCTCATTGCCTGCTCTACCAAAGATCAGAAGTTCGATTCCTGGACATCACATAATTGCTTCAAAATGAGGTTTAGTGCCCTCTACTGGAAGCAAAAGAAAGAGGCAGGAGAGATGTCTTGGTGGTTAAGAGCATGCCTGCTGAGTTTGATGAGGCCAAGTGCAGACATACAGCCAGGGCCAGGTTGTTGGGACTGAATCAGGCAAAACATTTTGTTAGGATAATAAAGACTCACTGCTCTATCACCATGAGCCAGCATGCTTCAGAGACACCACCAAGCAGAGTAAGAGTAAGGCAAGATGGTTAGAAGAAGAAAATACTAGCATGTTCATGTGCCTGAAGAAGAACTCACATCCAATACATACAAAGGAACAAACACCAACAAAAGCTTAACCAATTTAAAGCCAGTGAAATAATTTGTCTAGACATCATCTATGAGGTACACGAATGGCCAACAGATCCATGGAGACCCCTGTACTTCAAATGTGAGGAAAATGCAGATGTGATCCACACATCATTGAGTACATCTGGTTTAGGTAAAGAAGTAGAAAAACGGGTTGGAGAGATGGCTGAGTGTTTAACAGCATTTCGTGCTCTTTCATACTCCTGTATTCAATTTCAAGCAACCACATAATGGCTCACAACCATCTGCACTGAGGTCTTGTGCCCTCTTTTGGATGCAGAAAGAAGCGCTCGAGAGATAGATCAGTGGTTAAGAATCCTGGCTGCCTTTCTAAAGGTCAGAAGTTCGATTCCTGGCAACCCCAGTTTTGTTCTCAAAATGAGATTTGGTGCCAGCTACTGGCAACAGAAGGAAGAGGCAGGAGAGATGGTTCAATGCTTAAGAGCATTGCCTGCTGAGTTTGATGAGGCCAAGTGCAGAAAGAGAGTCAGGGCAAAGGCCAGGGCCCACGTTATTGTGACTGAATTAGGCAAATGTTTTTTCAGGATGTTTATGACTCACAGCTCTATCACCATGAGACATCGTGCTTCAGAGACAACACTAAGGAGAGTAAGGCAAGATGGATAGAATAAGAAAACACTGGCATGTTCATGTGCCTTAAAGAGAACTCACATCCAAGACAATCAAAGGACTACAAACACGAGCAAAAGGTTAACCAATTTAAAGCCAGAGAAACAATTTATCCTGACCTCCTCTATGAGGTACATGAACAATCAATAGGTCCATGGAGACCCCTGTACTTCAAATGTTAGGAAAATGCAGATGTGATCCACACATTATTGAGTACATCTGGGTTAGGTAAAGAAGTAGAAAAACGGGTTGGAGAGATGGCTCAGTTTTTAAGAGCATTTCGTGCTCTTTCATCGTCCTGTATTCAATTTCAAGCAACCATATAATGGCTCACAATCATCTGCACTGAGGTTTTGTTCCCTCTTTTGAATGCAGAAAGAAGCGCAGAGATAGCTCAGTGGTTAAGAATACTGGATGCCCTTCTAAACGTCAGAAGTTCGATTCCAGGCAACCACAGTTTTTGCTCTCAAAATAAGATTTGGTGCCATCTCCTGGCAACAAAATGAAGTGGCAGGAGAGATGGCTCAGTGCTTAAGAGCATTGCCTTCTGAGTTTGATGAGGCCAAGTGCAGACATAGAGTCAGGGCAAAGGCCAGGGCCCACGTTATTGTGACTGAATTAGGCAAACATTTTTTTAGGATATTAAAGACTCACAGCTCTATCACCATGAGACGGCATGCTTCATTGACACAACTAAGGAGAATAAGGCAAGATGGATTGAAGAACAAAACCCTGGAACGTTCACGTGCCTTAAAGAGAACTCACGTCCAAGACAATCAAAGGATTACAAACACCAGCAAAATGTTAACCAATTTAAAGCCAGAGAAACAATTTATGCTGACGACCTCTATGAGGTCCATGAACAGCAATAGGTCCAATGAGACCCCTGTACTCCACATGTTAGGGGAATGCAGATGTGATCCACACACCACATTGAGTAAACCTGGTTTAGTTAAAGAAGTTGAAAAACAGGTCGGAGAGATGGCTCAGTGGTTAAGAGCATTGCCTGCTCTTCCAAAGATCAGAAGTTTGTTTCCTGGACATCACATAATTGCTTCAAAATGAGATTTGGTGCCCTCTACTGGAAGCAGAAGGAAGAGGCAGGAGAGATGTCTTGGTGGTTAAGAGCATGCCTGCTGAGTTTGATGAGGCCAAGTGCAGACATACAGCCAGGGCCCAGGTTGTTGGGACTGAATCAGGCAAAACATTTTGTTAGGATAATAAAGACTCAGAGCTCTATCGCCATGAGCCAGCATGCTTCAGAGACACCACCAAGTAGAGTAAGGCAAGAAGGTTAGAAGAAGAAAATACGAGCATGTTCGTGTGCCTGAAGAAGAACTCACATCCAAGACATACAAAGGAACAAACACCAACAAAAGCTTAACCAATTTAAAGCCAGTGAAACAATTTGTCTAGACCTCCACTATGAGGTAAACGAATGGCCAACAGATCCATGGAGACCCCTGTACTTCAAATGTTAGGAAAATGCAGATGGGATCCACACATCATTGAGTACATCTGGTTTAGGTAAAGAAGTAGAAAAAAGCGTTGGAGAGATGGCTCAGTGTTTAAGAGCATTTCGTGCTCTTTCATCCACCTGTATTCAATTTCACGCAACTACATAATGGCTCACAACCATCTGCACTGAGGTCTTGTGGTTTTTATTGGATGCAGAAAGAAGCGCTCGAGAGTTAGCTCAGTGCTTACGAATACTGGCTGCCCTTCTAAAGGTCAGAAGTTTGATTCCTGGCAACCACAGTTTTGCTCTCAAAATGAGATTTAGTGCCATCTACTGGCAACAGAAGGAATAGGCAGGAGAGATGGCTCAGTGCTTAAGAGCATTGCCTGCTGAGTTTGATGAGGCCAAGTACAGACATAGAGTCAAGGCAAAGGCCAGGGCCCATGTTATTGTGACTGAATTAGGCAAATGTTTTTTTAGGATGTTAAAGACTCACAGCTCTATAACCGTGAGACAGCGTGCTTCCGAGACAACACTAAGGAGAGTAAGGAAGATGGCTAGAGGAAGCAAACACTGGCCTGTTCACGTGCCTTAAGGAGAACTCACATCCAAGACAATCAAAGGACTACAAACACCAGCAATATGTTATCCAATTTAAAGCCAGAGAAACAATTTATGCTGACCTCCTCTATGAGGTACATGAACAGCTAATAGGTCCATGGAGATCCCTGTACTCCACATGTTAGGGGAATGCAGATGTGATCCACACACCACATTGAGTAAACCTGGTTTAGTTAAAGAAGTTGAAAAACGGGGTGGACAGATGGCTCAGTGGTTAAGAGCATTGCCTGCTCTTCCAAAGATCAGAAGTTCGATTCCTGGACATCACATAATTGCTTCAAAATGAGGTTTGGTGCCCTCTACTGGACGCAGAAGGAAGAGGCAGGAGAGATGTCTTGGTGGTTAAGAGCATGCCTGCTGATTTTGATGAGGCCAAGTGCAGACATACAGCCAGGGCCCAGGTTGTTGGGACTGACTCAGGCAAAACATTTTGTTAGGATAATAAATACTCACAGCTCTATCACCATGAGCCAGCATGCTTCAGAGACACCACCTAGCAGAGTAAGGCAAGATGGTTAGAAGAAGAAAATACTAGCATGTTCATGTGCCTGAAGAAGAACTCACATCCAAGACATACAAAGGACTACAAACACCAGAAAAATGTTAACCAATTTAAAGCCAGTGAAACAATTTGTCTACACCTCCTCTATGTGGTACACGAATGGCCAACAGATCCATGGAGACCCCTGTACTTCAAATGTTCGGATAATGCAGATGTGATCCACACATCATTGAGTACATCTGGTTTAGGTAAAGAAGTAGAAAAACGGGTTGGAGAGATGGCTCAGTGTTAAAGAGCATTTCGTGCTCTTTCATCCTCCTGTATTCAATTTCAGGCAAGCACATAATGGCTCACAACCATTTGCACTGAGGTCTTGTGCCCTCTTTTGGATGCAGAAAGAAGTGCTTGAGAGTTAGCTCAGTGGTTAGGAATTCTGGCTGCCCTTCTAAAGGTCAGAAGTTCGATTCCTGGCAACCACAGTTTTGCTCTCAAAATGAGATTTGGTTCCATCTACTGGCAACAGAAGGAAGAGGCAGGACAGATGGCTCAGTGCTTAAGAGCATTGCTTGCTGAGTTTGATGAGGCCAAGTGCAGACCTAGAGTCAGGCCAAAGGCCAAGGCCCACGTTATTTTGACTGAATTAGGCAAACGTTTTTTTAGGATGTTAAAGAATCACAGCTCTGTCACCATGAGACAGCGTGCTTCAGAGACAACACTAAGGGGAGTAAGGCAAGATGGCTAGAAGAAGAAAACACTGGCATGTTCATGTGCCTTAAAGAGAACTCACATCCAAGACAATCAAAGGACTACAAACAACAGCAAAATGTTAACCAATTTAAAGCCAGAGAAACAATTTATCCTGACCTCCTCTTTGAGGTACATAAACAACCAATAGGTCCATGGAGACCCCTATACTCCACATGTTAGGAGAATGCAGATGTGATCCACACACCACATTGAGTAAACCTGGTTTAGTTAAAGAAGTTGAAAAACGGGTCGGAGAGATGGCTCAGTGGTTAAGAGCATTGCCTGCTCTTCCAAAGATCAGAAGTTCGATTCCTGGACATCACATAATTGCTTCAAAATGAGGTTTGGTGCCCTCTACTGGAAGCAGAAGGAAGAGGCAGGAGAGATGTCTTGGTGCTTAAGAGCATGCCTGCTGAGTTTGATGAGGCCAAGTGCAGACATACAGCCAGGGCCCAGGTTGTTGGGACTGAATCAGGCAAAATATTTTGTTAGGATAATAAAGACTCACAGCTCTATCACCATGAGCCAGCATGCTTCAGAGACACCACAAAGCAGAGTAAGGCAAGATGGTTAGAAGAAGAAAATACTAGCATGTTCATGTGCCTGAAGAAGAACTCACATCCAAGACATACAAAGGAACAAACACCAACAAAAGCTTAACCAATTTAAAGCCAGTGAAACAATTTGTCTAGACCTCCTCTATGAGGTACACGAATGGCCAACAGATCCATGGAGACCCCTGTACTTCAAATGTGAGGAAAATGCAGATGTGATCCAAACATCATTGAGTACATCTGGTTTAGGTAAAGAAGTAGAAAAACGGGTTGGAGAGATGGCTCAGTGTTTAAGAGCATGTCGTGCTCTTTCATCCTCCTGTATTCAATTTCAAGGAACCACATAATGGCTCACAACCATCTGCACTGAGGTCTTGTGCCCTTTTTTGGATGCAGAAAGAAGCACTCGACAGATAGCTCAGTGGTTAAGAATACTAGCTGCCTTTCTAAAGGTCAGAAGTTCGATTCCTGGCAACCACAGTTTTGCTCTCAAAATGAGATTTGGTGCCATCTACTGGCAACAGAAGGAAGAGGCAGGAGAGATGGCTCAGTGCTTAAGAGCATTGCCTGCTGAGTTTGATGAGGCCAAGTGCAGACATAGAGTCAAGGCATAGGCCAGGGCCCACGTTATTGAGACTGAATTAGGCAAACGGTTTTAGGATGTTAAAGACTCACAACTCTATCACCATGAGCCAACACTAAGGAGAGTAAGGCAAGATGGCTAGAAGAAGAAAACACTGGCATGTTCATGTGCCTTAAAGAGAACTGACATCCAAGACAATCAAAGGACTACAAACACCAGCAAAATGTTAACCAATTTAAAGCCAGAGAAACAATTTTGCTGACCTCCTTTATGAGGTACAAGAACAGCCAATAGGTCCATGGAGACCCCTGTACTCCACATGTTAGGGGAATGCAGATGTGATCCACACACCACATTGAGTCAACCTGGTTTAGTTAAAGAAGTTGAAAAACGGGTCGGAGAGATGGCTCATTGCCTGCTCTTCCAAAGATCAGAAGTTCGATTCCTGGACATCACATAATTGCTTCAAAATGAGGTTTGGTGCCCTCTCCTGGAAGCAGAAGGAAGAGGCAGGAGAGATGTCTTGGTGCTCAAGAGCATGCCTGCTGATTTTGATGAGGCCAAGTGCAGACATACAGCTAGGGCCCAGGTTGTTGGGACTGAATCAGGCAAAACATTTTGTTAGGATAATAAAGACTCACAGCTCTATCACCATGATCCAGCACACTTGATAGACAACAACAAGCAGAGTAAGGCAAGATGGTTAGAAGAAGAAAATACTAGCATGTTCCTGTGCCTGAAGAAGAACTCACATCCAAGACATACAAAGGAACAAACACCAACAAAAGCTTACCCAATTAAAGCCAGTGAAACAATTTGTCTAGACCTCCTCTATGAGGTACACGAATTGCCAACAGATCCATGGAGACCCCTGTACTTCAAATGCTAGGAAAATGCAGATGTGATCCACACATCATTGAGTACATCTGGTTTAGGTAAAGAAGTAGAAAAACGGGTTGGAGAGATGGCTCAGTGTTTAAGAGCATTTCGTGCTCTTTCATCCTCCTGTATTCAATTTCAAGCGACCACATAATGGCTCACAACCATGTGCACTGAGGTCTTGAGCCCTCTTTTGGGTGCAGAAAGAAGCGCTCGAGAGATAGCTCAGTGGTTAAGAATCCTGGCTGCCCTTCTAAAGGTCAGAAGTTCGATTCCTGGGAACCACAGTTTTGCTCTCAAAATGAGATTTGGTGCCATCTACTGGCAACAGAAGGAAGAGGCAGGAGAGATGGCTCAGTGCTTAAGAGCATTGCCTGCTGAGTTTGATGAGGCCAAGTGCAGACATAGGGTCAGGGCAAAGGCCAGGGCCCACGTTATTGTGACTGAATTAGGCAAACGTTTTTTTGGATGTTAAAGACTCACAGCTCTGTCACCAAGAGACAGCGTGCTTCAGAGACAACACTAAGAAGAGTAAGGCAAGATGGCTAGAAGAAGAAAACACTGGCATGTTTATGTGCCTTAAAGAGAACTCACATCCAAGACAATCAAAGGACTACAAACACGAGCAAAATGTTAACCAATTTAAAGCCAGAGAAACAATTTATCCTGTCCTCCTCTATGAGGTACATGAACAGCCAATAGGTCCATGGAGACCCCTGTACTCCACATGTTAGGGGAATGCAGATGTGATCCACACACCACATTGAGTAAACCTGGTTTAGTTAAAGAAGTTGAAAAACGGGTTCGAGAGATGGCTCAGTGGTTAAGAGCATTGCCTGCTCTTCCAAAGATCAGAAATTCGATTCCTGGACAGCACATAATTGCTTCAAAATGAGGTTTGGTGCCCTCTACTGGAAGCAGAAGGAAGAGGCAGGAGAGATGTCTTGGTGCTTAAGAGCATGCCTGCTGAGTTTGATGAGGCCAAGTGCAGACATACAGCCAGGGCCCAGGTTGTTGGGAATGAATCAGGCAAAACATTTTGTTAGGATAATAAAGACTCACAGCTCTATCACCATGAGCCAGCATGCTTCAGAGACACCACCAAGCAGAGTAAGCCAAGATGGTTAGAAGAAGAAAATACTAGCATGTTCGTGTGACTGAAGAAGAACTCACATCCAAGACATACAAAGGAACAAACACCAACAAAAGCTTAACCAATTTAAAGCCAGTGAAACAATTTGTCTAGACCTCCTCTATGAGGTACACGAATGGCCAACAGATCCATGGAGACCCCTGGACTTCAAATGTTAGGAAAATGCAGATGTGATCCACACATCATTGAGTACAGCTGGTTTAGGTAAAGAAGTAGAAAAACGGGTTGGAGAGATGGCTCAGTGTTTAAGAGCATTTCGTGCTCTTTCATCCTCCTGTATTCAATTTCAAGCAACCACATAATGGCTCACAACTGCCGCGCCAGTTCGGGCTAGAATCAAGATTCTCGGCGGAGGGTATCCAGGTTGATTGAATACACAGAGCAGCAGGTTGAGGTGGAACAGCTTTCTTTATTGTCTGCTGGGCTGGTTTTATAACATGGCACCAAATGAGGAGCGGGCTGCGAAGGGACTGTAACCTGACCCTGGCAGGGATCAAGGACCGGTCACCATGCACTCAAAATTCCTTCCTTCCCTGCTCCAGGAGCAGAGGGAATTTATTATGTTTTCCTTGCAGATAAGCACCTCAAATGGGGGCAGGGCTATCAACTCAGGGCTGCAATTCCCACAATTCCCCCTACTTTATTTTATAATGAGGGATCCTGTCTTAGGTCCTGTGAGAGAAGTACCTTCCCTTACCCGTCATAGGGCCCCCGATGCCCTGTCTTAGGTGGGGGGTCTCCCCACAGGTTGCCTGTCCTTGGAGGCCCTCATTTTTTCAGCATCTGTAGCCACACCTCATGACTTCTGGGAGAGTCATGCGCCAGACTGAGTAACACCTGACGGTGGGCAAGCTCAGTCAGAGTGAAGATGTTTAAGACTCGTTTTAAGAGGAGCAGGCCTACTGCCACCCCTACTAGTCCCAAGATCCCCAGGGATAAGGCACCTCCCCATCGCTGTGCCCAACCCCCAATCTGGGCCATGGTATTCCACCATCCCTCAGCAGATACAGGTTCAACACGAGTTTCATTAATTGCAATAATTTGATGTACCAAAGAGTGGGTAAAGTTTACAAAGGAATCATTCCAAGGTCCCCTAAGGTACGCATTAAGGCGTTGCACCTCAAAGGACATATTTTTCACTTCCATAAGGGTCACACAGGCAGAATGATAAAAATGAGAACAAGAGGCTTGTTGCACCATCCACAACACATTAATCTGTTCCTGTAATAAGGCTGTTTGCTGATTTAAATTTAACATCCCCAACTGAATATGTGAGTTAATAGTATTTTGAGTTTCTAAGGCCTGGGTAACACGGGCAGCAAGAGTGTTAACAGTCTCTGCAGTAGCTGCACTCTAGGACATGGTGATTCCTGCAATGGTGGCAGCTGTGGCTGATATGGCGATAGCTGCGATGACTGCGGCGGTGATCCCAAAGTCTCTTCTTTCTCTATACAAGATAAGCTCTCGTCCATCATGTGGGTATTCTACCACCAGGGGAACCAGGGCAGGAATCCTCACCATCAGCACGGACTCATCCATCGGGGACCAGCAGTTGCTCAAAAGGCAGGATCTGGAAAAACAATTAAGGACACCATCCTCCCCGACCGACCCATTAAAGGAGACAAACATAAAGGGAGGTAGAACACAAGCTAGGCTGACAATAGAGAAATTCATTCCCGCTGCATAATTAATCTGGAGGGAGGTTTCAAAGATGTCCGATGTGTTCATCGGGCTGTGGCATTGAAGGCCAAGCCCCTTTGAAGGGCTAAAGGTCTAATATCTGTACATGCACGAGGGCCACAGAGAAACATGCCTGCGAACGTAGGTGAAACTCCTGCCATATTTGGATTTCTATAGGAATAATCAAAGGCCCCTCCCAAGGAGTTTTTAAAGGTAGGTCGGTGACCAAACCACCATAAATATTTATCTCCCTCCAATTTCCAGGGTTCCTTAGGAGCACAATTTCCCCAAGGCAATGGTAAATATAATTTGAAGGATTGTGGCGTCTTCCAACATAAGGGAGCTGGTCTCGGAGGGGTAGGGAGTCCAGAAACATTTCTTTTAAAATTTATTGGGTAAAAGATATCTCTCAATCCAAAACAGGGATGCCCAGAAGAATTAGAAGAAAAGTCTCCCAGAGAATAATTACTAAGGACCACACATGGCCCAGAAAGGGAGACACTAGGCATCTCTGAAATATTGTTAATCCTCTGGAAGCAGAGGGCATGAGATATATCAAACGTTAAATTACCCAGTGAGGATCTTTCTAATGCTGTATTTGCTGCAGGAACTCCCAAGGTATAATTGGTGGAGTAAAAGGATGGAAAAACAGAGCTTATTTTACTTACTGGCATCAGTATGGGTGGATTCCTCACCAGTGCCCATCTCAGGCCTCCCTCGATGTTCTTCACTTGAACCCATATTATCAGGGCCAGTACAACCCGACTCCACCGGCCGAACATTCCGCTCTGGCACCCAGATGGGTTTTTTGGTTCCTGGAGGGAAGACACAAATGGCTCCCCTCACCCTAGCCAGCATAGGTGTGGGTGATTGCCATTGTCCCGTGATACTATCCTTCCATATAACCCAGCCCAGAGATTGGGAGGGTTACTGCCAATGTCTTTCCATTGCTGATAAACCTTGTTTATCTACTGTTAGAAAATTAAAAATGTATAAAATTGTAGATAATTGGGTATTTGGGGAGGTGATATACTCCCCCTTCTTTATTTTACAAAAGAACTGTTTAAGGGTAGCATGCGTGCGCTCCACTATGGCCTGACCTGTGGGATTATGTGGAATTCCAAAGGTATGTGTAATTTGTTGTTCTTGGCAAAATTTTGCAAACCGTTGGCTGGTATAAGCCGGTCCGTTGTCTGTTTTGAGAAAGTCTGGGATGCCCATATAGGCAAAAGCCTGTAGACAATGGGCAATAACATCCTTAATCTTTTCCCCTGAATGTAGGGAGGCATAAATTACCTTGGAATAAGTATCTATAGAGACATGTAAAAATTTAAGTCTGCCAGCTTGGGACAAATGGGTAACATCTATCTGCCAAAGGTGGTTAGGACGGAGGCCTCGAGGATTAACACCTTCATTGGGGGCATTATGAAATGGAGCACAAGCTGGACATTGGGACGTGATTTGAGTAGCCGTGGCTAAAGAACAGCCAGAGTGAAACTTTAGAGAAGAGGCATTTAAATGATACTTTTCATGAAGATGACGGGCTCGTTGTTCCTCAGAAAGGAACAATGCCATTGGGCGGGTGAGGGAATCAGCAAGCTTATTTCCCTCTGCCAAGGGCCCTGGCAAATCAGTATGGGCCCAAATGTGACCAACAAAGGCAGGAAACACTCTTTGGCATATAAGACTCTGTAGCTGAACCAAAAGGTGGAAAACCTGAGAGGTAGGTAATATGTATGCTGAAGTTTCCAATGGCCCGACAATTCTTGCCACATATATACTATCAGTATACAAGTTGAAGGGTTGATCCTTGAAAAGAGAAAAGGCCATAAGGCAGGCCGTGAGTTCTGCAGCTTGGGCAGAAATTGGACCTAGGGGCTGCTTTTCTTTAATTGAATCAGAAACTACCACTGCATAGCCCTTGGAAGAACCATCAGTGAACACTGAGTGCACTCCTTTAAGGGGGGAAGTTTTAATAATTTTTGGAAAAATAACAGGATGATTCTTAAAAAAGGAAATTAAACGGGAATCAGGATAATGGTTATCAAAAATGGCTCCAGTGGTGGTGATGAACAAGGTCCATCCATCTTGAACCCTCTGTAGCCTTGCTATTTCTTCCTTTGATAAGGGATTAGAAATTTATTTGGGATCCTGCCAAAAACTTGTAAACTAAAATCATATGCCTTCCATAGGAGCTGTAGCACCATTTCATAATATGGAGTCACCACCTTCTTAGGGGAAGCAGGTAAATGTAGCCAATAAATTGGTCCCCTTTGCCAAAAAACTCCAGTAGGAGAAAATTGTGAAGAAAAGACCATGAAATAAAAAGGGCAGTCATAATTGAGGCGGCGGAGATGTGCTCGCTCAAGAGCATTAAGCAAGGCATATAGGACTTCTTTTGCCACTGGAGTCATGATCCTGGGGGAGGCAGGGGAAGGGTCCCCAGGCAGCATGTCATAAAGGGGCTTAAGAGCTCCTGTAGGAATGGAAAGGGGGGAACGGATCCACTGAACATCTCCCAATAATCTCTGCCAGTCATGGAGGGTCCGCAAATGGGAGCAATCCAGCTGCAGTCTCTGAGGCTGAAGCCCAATGGATTGGATTTGAAAGCCCAGATAGGAATAGGGCGGTTGCATCTGCACTTTCTCTGGGGCCAAAATGAACCCATGTCCCTCTAGAAGGGTCTGTAACTCTGCAAACATTAACAAACTTTCCTCTTTTGTTGGTACTGCCAGAAGTATATCATTTATATAAAGGACACTATGGAAGGAGGAAAACTTAAGCCAAAGTGGATCCAAAGAAGCTGCAACATATATTTGACAAATTGAAGGACTGGCAGCCCAGTCCTGGATTGTTAGGGTCAGGAATTTTTATAACAGGGGCAATCACTGGGCAGCACTTAACGCCTCCGCGGGGAGCCTCCTCCTAGAGCCTCCTCGAGCCCAACTAAGTGGGAGGGGCCAGAGAGGTCCCGAACTGGTCAGAAAGAGGATAGGGAGGGGGCTTGTCCTGCTCCCCAGAGGTCCCCTTTGTCTTTTCTTTTAAATGGGCCCTGCGTAATTCCCGTAATTCCCGCTGCAGCGCTGCGATTTCTCCCTCCAAAACTTCTTCTTCTGAACCTGTTGATTCCCCCAAGCTCTCTTCAAAATCAGACAAAGAAGGGTAGAGGCGTGTTTGAGCCGAAGAAATTTGCTTGGGGCGAGCCCCTAAGCTCTCAGATGAAACTTGGTCCTGGGATTCACTTCCCTCCCCCTTGTCTGGAGGTTTTCACTTTCTTTTAATCTTTCTCTTTTCTACCTTGTCGGGCCTCCCGTCAGCAGGCTGAGAGAGCAGTTCGGCCTCTGTTTCAGAGGCATTATCAGAACAAAGGGAAGCCTTAGTCTCACTATCTTGGATCTCAGATAACACCTCTTTTGTTGCTTCCAAAGCCTGCTTAACCCGGACTTTCTCTGTAAGCAAAGCATCCCTGATTAGTCTCCAAAGGGAGAACGTGGCCATTGGTAGGGCTTCAGGCCCCTCCTTTCTCAACGTTTTCTGAAGATCCCCGCGGACCGGTTCCCATTCAGAAATATTGAGGGCTCCACTGGTGACGAACCAGGGACTCCATGTCTCTATAGTTTTAATAAAATCTTCTAAAGTCTTAGTTTTTACAGCTGCTCCCTGCTCTTTCAATAATCTCTTTAACTGAAACTTTAACTCTGATTTACTTGTAATATTACCCATATTAATTAATTAATTAATTAACATTCCTTTATATAATTAATTCCCCAATGCATCCCAGCCGGCTTACGGGATGACCCAGTCCACTGTACCTCACTTTCCGATCTCGGTTGGGACCTCCAGTTGCCGCGCCAGCGCGGGCTGGAACCAAGAGTCTCAGCGGAAGGTGTCCAGGTTGAATGAATACACAGAGCAGCAGGTTGAGGTGGAACAGCTTTCTTTATTGTCTGCTGGGCTGGTTTTATAACATGGCACCAGATGAGGAGGGGGCTGCGAAGGGACTGTAACCTGACCCTGGCAGGGATCAAGGACCGGTCACAATGCACTAAAAATTCCTTCCTTCCCTGCTCCAGGAGCAGAGGGAATTTATTATGTTTTCCTTGCAGATAAGCACCTCAAATGGGGGCAGGGCTATCAACTCGGGGCTGCAATTCCCACACACAATCATCTGCACTGAGGTCTTGTGCCCTCTTTTGGATGCAGAAAGAAGTGCTCGAGACATAGCTCAGTGGTTAAGAATCCTGGCTGCCCTTGTAAAGGTCAGAAGTTCGATTACTGGCAACCACAGTTTTGCTCTCAAAATGAGATTTGGTGCCATCTACTGGCAACAGAAGGAAGAGGCAGGAGAGATGGCTCAGTGCTTAAGAGCATTGCCTGCTGAGTTTGATGAGGCCAAGTGCAGACATACAGTCAGGGCAAAGACCAGGGCCCACGTTATTGTGACTGAATTAGGCAAACATTTTTTTAGGATGTTAAAAACTCACAGCTCTATCACCATGAGACAACGTGCTTCAGAGACAACACTAAGGAGAGTAAGGCAAGATGGCTTGAAGAAGAAAACACTGGCATGTTCATGTGCCTTAAAGAGAACTCATATCTAAGACAATCAAAGGACTACAAACACCAGCAAAATGTTAACCAATTTAAAGCCAGAGAAACAATTTATCCTGAGCTCCTCTATGAGGTACATGAACAGCCAATAGGTCCATGGAGACCCCTGTACTCCTCATGTTAGAGGAATGCAGATGTGATCCACACACCACATTGAGTAAACCTGGTTTAGTTAAAGAAGTTGAAAAACGGACGGAGAGATGGCTCAGTGGATAAGAGCATTGCCTGCTCTTCCAAAGATCAGAAGTTCGATTCGTGAACATCACATAATTGCTTCAAAATGAGGTTTGGTGCCCTCTACTGGAAGCAGAAGGAAGAGGCAGGAGAGATGTCTTGGTGCTTAAGAGCATGCCTGCTGAGTTTGATGAGGCCAAGTGCAGACATACAGCCAGGGCCCAGGTTGTTGGGAATGAATCAGGCAAAACATTTTGTTAGGATAATAAAGACTCACAATTCTATCACCATGAGCCAGCATGCTTCAGAGACACCACCAAACAGAGTAAGCCAAGATGGTGAGAAGAAGAAAATACCAGCATGTTCATGTGCCTCAAGAAGAACTCACATCCAAGACATACAAAGGAACAAACACCAACAAAAGCTTAACCAATTTAAAGCCAGTGAAACAATTTGTCTAGACCTCCTCTATGAGGTACACGAATGGCCAACAGATCCATGGAGACCCCTGTACTTCAAATGTTAGGAAAATGCAGATGTGATCCACACATCATTGAGTACATCTGGTTTAGGTAAAGAAGTAGAAAAACGGGTTGGAGAGATGGCTCAGATTTAAGAGCATTTCGTGCTCTTTCATCCTCCTGTATTCAATTTCAAGCAACCACATAATGGCTCACAACCATCTGCACTGAGGTCTTGTGCCCTCTTTTGGATGCAGAAAGAAGCGCTCGAGAGATAGCTCAGTGGTTAAGAATCCTGGCTGCCCTTCTAAAGGTCAGAAGTTCGATTCTTGGCAACCACAGTTTTGCTCTCAAAATGAGATTTGGTGCCATCTACTGGCAACAGAAGGAAGAGGCAGGAGAGATGGTTCAGTGCTTAAGAGCATTGCCTGCTGAGTTTGATGAGGCCAAGTGCAGACATAGAGTCAGGGCAAAGGCCAGGGCCCACCTTATTGTGACTGAATTAGGCAAAAGTTTTTTTAGGATGTTAAAGACTCACAGCTCTATCACCATGAGACAACGTGCTTAAGAGACAACACTAAGGAGAGTAAGGCAAGATGGCTAGAAGAAGAAAACACTGGCATGTTCATGTGCCTTAAAGTGAACTCACATCCAGACAATCAAAGGACTACAAACACCAGCAAAACGTTAACCAATTTAAAGGCAGAGAAACAATTTATCCTGACCTCCTGTATGAGGTACATGAACAGCCAATAGGTCCATGGAGACCCCTGTACTCCACATGTTAGGGGAATGCAGATGTGATCCACACACCACATTGAGTAAACCTGGTTTAGTTAAAGAAGTTGAAAAACGGGTCGGAGAGATGGCTCAGTGGTTAAGAGCATTGCCTGCTCTTCCAAAGATCAGAAGTTCGATTCGTGAACATCACATAATTGCTTCAAAATGAGGTTTGGTGCCCTCTACTGGAAGCAGAAGGAAGAGCCAGGAGAGATGTCTTGGTGCTTAAGAGCATGCCTGCTGATTTGATGAGGCCAAGTGCAGACATACAGCCAGGGCCCAGGTTGTTGGGAATGAATCAGGCAAAACATTTTCTTAGGATAATAAAGACTCACAACTCTATCACCATGAGCCAGCATGCTTCAGAGACACCTCCAAACAGAGTAAGCCAAGATGGTGAGAAGAAGAAAATACCAGCATGTTCATGTGCCTGAAGAAGAACTCACATCCAAGACATACAAAGGAACAAACACCAACAAAAGCTTAACCAATTTAAAGCCAGTGAAACAATTTGTCTAGACCTCCTCTATGAGGTACACGAATGGCCAACAGATCCATGGAGACCCCTGTACTTCAAATGTTAGGAAAATGCAGATGTGATCCACACATCATTGAGTACATCTGGTTTAGGTAAAGAAGTAGAAAAACGGGTTGGAGAGATGGCTCAGATTTAAGAGCATTTCGTGCTCTTTCATCCTCCTGTATTCAATTTCAAGCAACCACATAATGGCTCACAACCATCTGCACTGAGGTCTTGTGCCCTCTTTTGGATGCAGAAAGAAGCGCTCGAGAGATAGCTCAGTGGTTAAGAATCCTGGCTGCCCTTCTAAAGGTCAGAAGTTCGATTCCTGGCAACCACAGTTTTGCTCTCAAAATGAGATTTGGTGCCATCTACTGGCAACAGAAGGAAGAGGCAGGAGAGATGGTTCAGTGCTTAAGAGCATTGCCTGCTGAGTTTGATGAGGCCAAGTGCAGACATAGAGTCAGGGCAAAGGCCAGGGCCCACCTTATTGTGACTGAATTAGGCAAAAGTTTTTTTAGGATGTTAAAGACTCACAGCTCTATCACCATGAGACAACATGCTTCAGAGACAACACTAAGGAGAATAAGGCAAGATGGCTAGAAGAAGAAAACACTGGCATGTTCATGTGCCTTAAAGAGAACTCACATCCAGATAATCAAAGGACTACAAACACCAGCAAAACGTTAACCAATTTAAAAGCAGAGAAACAATTTATCCTGACCTCCTCTATGAGGTACATGAACAGCCAATAGGTCCATGGAGACCCCTGTACTCCACATGTTAGGGGAATGCTGATGTGATCCACACACCACATTGAGTAAACCTGGTTTAGTTAAAGAAGTTGAAAAACGGGTCAGAGAGATGGCTCAGTGGTTAAGAGCATTGCCTGCTCTTCCAAAGATCAGAAGGTTGATTCCTGGACATCACATAATTGCTTCAAAATGAGGTTTGGTGCCCTCTCCTGGAAGCAGAAGGAAGAGACAGGAGAGATGTCTTGGTGCTTAAGAGCATGCCTGCTGAGTTTGATGAGGCCAAGTGCAGACATACAGCCAGGGCCCAGGTTGTTGGGACTGAATCAGGCAAAACATTTTGTTATGATAATAAAGACTCACAGCTCTATCACCATGAGCCAGCATGCTTCAGAGACACCACCAAGCAGAGTAAGGCAATATGGTTAGAAGAAGAAAATACCAGCATGTTCATGTGCATGAAGAAGAACTCACATCCAAGACATACAAAGGAACAAACACCAACAAAAGCTTAACCAATTTAAAGCCAGTGAAACAATTTGCCTAGACCTCCTCTATGAGGTACACGAATGGCCAACAGATCCATGGAGACCCCTGTACTTCAAATGTTAGGAAAATTCAGATGTGATCCACACATCATTGAGTACATCTGGTTTAGGTAAAGAAGTAGAAAAACGGGTTGGAGAGATGGCTCAGTGTTTAAGAGCATTTCGTGCTATTTCATCAACCTGTATTCAATTTCAAGCAACCACATAATGGCTCACAACCATCTGCACTGAGGTCTTGTGCCCTCTTTGGCGTGCAGAAAGAAGCGCTCGAGAGATAGCTCAGTGGTTAAGAATCCTGGCTGCCCTCCTAAAGGTCAGATGTTCGATTCCTGGCAACCACAGTTTTGATCTCAAAAGGAGATTTGGTGTCATCTACTGGCAACAGAAGGAAGAGGCAGGAGAGATGACTCAGTGCTTAAGAGCATTGCCTGCTGAGTTTGATGAGGCCAAGTGCAGACATAGATTTAGGGCAAAGCCAGGGCCCACCTTATTGTGACTGAATTAGGCAAACGTTTTTTTAGGATGTTAAAGACTCACAGCTCTATCACCATGAGACAACGTGCTTCAGAGACAACACTAAGGAGAGTAAGGCAAGATGGCTAGAAGAAGAAAACACTGGCATGTTCATGTGCATTAAAGAGAACTCACATCAAAGACAAACATAGGACTACAAACACCAGCAAAATGTTAACCAATTTAAAGCCAGAGAAACAATTGATCCTGACCTCCTCTATGAGATACATGAACAGCCAATAGGTCCAAGGAGACCCCTGTACTCCACATGTTAGGGGAATGCAGATGTGATCCACACACCACATTGAGTAATCCTGGTTTAGTTAAAAAGTTGAGAAACGAGTAGGAGAGATGGCTCATTGCCTGCTCTTCCAAAGATCAGAAGCTCGATTCCTAAACATCACATTATTGCTTCAAAATGAGGTTTGGTGCCCTCTACTGGAAGCAGCAGGAAGAGGCAGGAGAGATGTCTTGGTGGTTAAGAGCATGCCTGCTGAGTTTGATGAGGCCAAGTGCAGTCATACAGCCAGGGCCCAGGTTGTTGGGACTGAATCAGGCAAAACATTTTGTTAGGATAATAAAGAGTCACAGCTCTATCACCATGAGCCAGCATGCTTCAGAGACACCACCAAGCAGAGTAAGGCAAGATGGTAAGAAGAAGAAAATACCAGCATGTTCATGTGCCTGAAGAAGAACTCACATCCAAGACATACAAAGGAACAAACACCAACAAAAGCTTAAACAATTTAAAGCCAGTGAAACAATTTGTCTAGACCTCCTCTATGAGGTACACGAATGGCCAACAGATCCATGGAGAGCCCTGTACTTCAATGTTAGGAAAATGCAGATGTGATCCACACATCATTGAGTACATCTGGTTTAGGTAAAGAAGTAGAAAAACGTGTTGGAGAGATGGCTCAGTGTTTAAGAGCATTTCGTGCTCTTTCATCCTCCCGTATTCAATTTCAAGAAACCACATAATGGCTCACAACCATCTGCACTGAGGTCTTGTGCCCTCTGTTGGGTGCAGAAAGAAGCGCTCGAGAGATAGCTCAGTGGTTAAGAATCCTGGCTGCCCTTCTAAAAGTCAGAAGTTCGATTCCTGGCAACCACAGTTTTGCTCTCAAAATGAGATTTGGTGCCACCTACTGGCAACAGAAGGAAGAGACAGGAGAGATGGCTCAGTGCTTAAGAGCATTGCCTGCTGAGTTTGATGAGGCCAAGTGCAGACAGAGAGTGAGGGCAAAGGCCAGGGCCCACGTTATTGTGACTGAATTAGGCAAACGTTTTTTTATGATGTTAAAGACTCACAGCTCTATCACCATGAGACAACGTGCTTCAGAGACAACACTAAGGAGAGTAAGGAAAGATGGCTAGAAGAAGAAAACACTGGCATGTTCATGTACCTTAAAGAGAACTCACATCCAAGACAATCAAAGGACTACAAACACCAGCAAAATGTTAACCAATTTAAAGCCTTAGAAACAATTTATGCTGACCTCCTCTATGAAGAACATGAACAGCCAATAGGTCCAAGGAGACCCCTGTACTCCACATGTTAGGGGAATGCAGATGTGATCAACACACCACAACGAGTAAACCTGGTTTAGTTAAAGAAGTTGAAAAACGGGTCGGAGAGATGGCTCAGTGGTTAAGAGCATTGCCTGCTCTTCCAAAGATCAGAAGTTCGATTCGTGAACATCACATAATTGCTTCAAAATGAGGTTTGGTGCCCTCTACTGGAAGCAGAAGGAAGAGGCAGGAGAGATGTCTTGGTGCTTAAGAGCATGCCTGCTGAGTTTGATGAGGCCAAGTGCAGACATACAGCCAGGATCCAGGTTGTTGGGAATGAATCAGGCAAAACATTTTGTTAGGATAATAAAGACTCACAACTCTATCACCATGAGCCAGCATGCTTCAGAGACACCACCAAGCAGAGTAAGCCAAGATGGTATGAAGAAGAAAATACCAGCATGTTCATGTGCCTGAAGAAGAACTCATCCAAGACATACAAAGGAACAAACACCAACAAAAGCTTAACCAATTTAAAGCCAGTGAAACAATTTGTCTAGACCTCCTCTATGAGGTACACGAATGGCCAACAGATCCATGGAGACCCCTGTACTTCAAATGTTAGGAAAATGCAGATGTGATCCACACATCGTTGAGTACATCTGGTTTAGGTAAAGAAGTAGAAAAACGGGTTGGAAAGATGGCTCAGTGTTTAAGAGCATTTCGTGCTCTTTCATCAACCTGTATTCAATTTCAAGCAACCACATAATGGCTCACAACCATCTGCACTGAGGTCTTGTGCCCTCTTTGGGGTGCAGAAAGAAGCGCTCGAGAGATAGCTCAGTGGTTAAGAATCCTGGCTGCCCTACTAAAGTCAGAAGTTCGATTCCTGGCAACCACAGTTTTACTCTCAAAATGAGATTTGGTGCCATCTACTGGCAACAGAAGGAAGAGACAGGAGAGATGGCTCAGTGCTTAACAGCATTGCCTGCTGAGTTTGATGAGGCCAAGTGCAGACAGAGAGTGAGGGCAAAGGCCAGGGCCCACGTTATTGTGACTGAATTAGGCAAACGTTTTTTTAGGATGTTAAAGACTCAGAGCTCTATCACCATGAGACAACGTGCTTCAGAGACAACACTAAGGAGAGTAAAGAAAGATGGCTAGAAGAAGAAAACACTGGCATGTTCATGTGCCTTAAAGAGAACTCACATCCAAGACAATCAAAGGACTACAAACACCAGCAAAATGTTAACAAATTTAAAGCCATAGAAACAATTTATGCTGACCTCCTCTATGAAGAACATGAACAGCCAATAGGTCCAAGGAGAACCCTGTACTCCACATGTTAGTGGAATGCAGATGTGATCCACATACCACATTGAGCAAACCTGGTTTAGTTAAAGAAGTTGAAAAACGGGTCGGAGAGATGGCTCAGTGGTTAAGAGCATTGCCTGCTCTTCCAAAGATCAGAAGTTCGATTCCTGGACATCACATAATTGCTTCAAAATGAGGTTTGGTGCCCTCTACTGGAAGCAGAAGGAAGAGGCGGGAGAGATGTCTTGGTGGTTAAGAACATGCCTGCTGAGTTTGATGAGGCCAAGTGCAGACATACAGCCAGGGCCCAGGTTGTTGGGACTGAATCAGGCAAAAGATTTTGTTATGATAATAAAGACTCACAGCTCTATCACCATGAGCCAGCATGCTTCAGAGACACCACCAAGCAGAGTAAGGCAAGATGGTTAAAAGAAGAAAATACCAGCATGTTCATGTGCATGAAAAAGAACTCACATCCAAGACATACAAAGGAACAAACAGCAACAAAAGCTTAACCAATTTAAAGCCAGTGAAACAATTGGCCTAGACCTCCTCTATGAGGTACACGAATGGCCAACAGATCCATGGAGAGCCCTGTACTTCAAAGGTTAGAAAAATGCAGATGTGATCCACACATCATTGAGTACATCTGGTTTAGGTAAAGAAGTAGAAAAACGGGTTGGAAAGATGGCTCAGTGTTTAAGAGCATTTCGTGCTCTTTCATCAACCTGTATTCAATTTCAAGCAACCACATAATGGCTCACAACCATCTCACTAAGGTCTTGTGCGCTCTTTGGGTTGCAGAAAGAAGCGCTCGAGAGATAGCTCAGTGGTTAAGAATCCTGTCTGCCCTTCTAAAGGTCAGAAGTTCGATTCCTCGCAACCACAGTTTTACTCTCAAAATGAGATTTGGTGCCATCTACTGGCAACAGAAGGAAGAGACAGGAGAGATGGCTCAGTGCTTAAGAGCATTGCCTGCTGAGTTTGATGAGGCCAAGTGCAGACAGAGAGTGAGGGCAAAGGCCAGGGCCCACGTTATTGTGACTGAATTAGGCAAACGTTTTTTTAGGATGTTAAAGACTCACAGCTCTATCACCATGAGACAACGTGCTTCAGAGACAACACTAAGGAGAGTAAGGCAAGATGACTAGAAGAAGAAAACACGGGCATGTTCATGTGCCTTAAAGAGAACTCACATCCAAGACAATCAAAGGACTACAAACACCAGCAAAATGTTAACAAATTTAAAGCCATAGAAACAATTTATGCTGACCTCCTCTATGAAGAACATGAACAGCCAATAGGTCCAAGGAGACCCCTGTACTCCACATGTTAGGGGAATGCAGATGTGATCCACATACCACATTGAGTAAACCTGGTTTAGTTAAAGAAGTTGAAAAACGGGTCGGAGAGATGGCTCAGTGGTTAAGAGCATTGCCTGCTCTTCCAAAGATCAGAAGGTTGATTCCTGGACATCACATAATTGCTTCAAAATGAGGTTTGGTGCCCTCTACTGGAAGCAGAAGGAAGAGACAGGAGAGATGTCTTGGGGCTTAAGAGCATGCCTGCTGAGTTTGATGAGGCCAAGTGCAGACATACAGCCAGGGCCCAGGTTGTTGGGACTGAATCAGGCAAAACATTTTGTTAGGATAATAAAGACTCACAGCTCTATCACCATGAGCCAGCATGCTTCAGAGACACCACCAAGCAGAGTAAGGCAAGATGGTTAGAAGAAGAAAATACCAGCATGTTCATGTGCATGAAGAAGAACTCACATCCAAGACATACAAAGGAACAAACACCAACAAAAGCTTAACCAATTTAAAGCCAGTGAAACAATTTGCCTAGACCTCCTCTATGAGGTACATGAATGGCCAACAAATCCATGGAGAGCCCTGTACTTCAAAGGTTAGGAAAATGCAGATGTGATCCAAACATCATTGAGTACATCTGGTTTAGGTAAAGAAGTAGAAAAACGGGTTGGAAAGATGGCTCAGTGTTTAAGAGCATTTCGTGCTCTTTCATCAACCTGTATTCAATTTCAAGCAACCACATAATGGCTCACAACCATCTGCACTGAGGTCTTGTGCCCTCTTTGGGGTGCAGAAAGAAGCGCTCGAGAGATAGCTCAGTGGTTAAGAATCCTGGCTGCCCTACTAAAGGTCAGAAGTTCGATTCCTGGCAACCACAGTTTTACTCTCAAAATGAGATTTGGTGCCATCTACTGGCAACAGAAGGAAGAGACAGGAGAGATGGCTCAGTGCTTAACAGCATTGCCTGCTGAGTTTGATGAGGCCAAGTGCAGACAGAGAGTGAGGGCAAAGGCCAGGGCCCACGTTATTGTGACTGAATTAGGCAAACGTTTTTTTAGGATGTTAAAGACTCAGAGCTCTATCACCATGAGACAACGTGCTTCAGAGACAACACTAAGGAAAGTAAGGCAAGATGGCTAGAAGAAGAAAACACTGGCATGTTCTTGTGCCTTAAAGAGAACTCACATCCAGACAATCAAAGGACTACAAACACCAGCAAAACGTTAACCAATTTAAAGCCATAGAAACAATTTATCCTGACCTCCTCTATGAAGTACATGAACAGCCAATAGGTCCATGGAGACCCCTGTACTCCACATGTTAGGGGAATTCTGATGTGATCCACACACCACATTGAGTAAACCTAGTTTAGTTAAAGAAGTTGAAAAACGGGTCTGAGAGATGGCTCAGTGGTTAAGAGCATTGCCTGCTCTTCCAAAGATCAGAAGGTTGATTCCTGGACATCACATAATTGCTTCAAAATGAGGTTTGGTGCCCTCTCCTGGAAGCAGAAGGAAGAGACAGGAGAGATGTCTTGGTGCTTAAGAGCATGCCTGCTGAGTTTGATGAGGCCAAGTGCAGACATACAGCCAGGGCCCAGGTTGTTGGGACTGAATCAGGCAAAAGATTTTGTTATGATAATAAAGACTCACAGCTCTATCACCATGAGCCAGCATGCTTCAGAGACACCACCAAGCAGAGTAAGGCAAGATGGTTAGAAGAAGAAAATACCAGCATGTTCATGTGCATGAAGAAGAACTCACATCCAAGACATACAAAGGAACAAACACCAACAAAAGCTTAACCAATTTAAAGCCAGTGAAACAATTTGCCTAGACCTCCTCTATGAGATACACGAATGGCCAACAGATCCATGGAGAGCCCTGTACTTCAAAGGTTAGGAAAATGCAGATGTGATCCAAACATCATTGAGTACATCTGGTTTAGGTAAAGAAGTAGAAAAACGGGTTGGAAAGATGGCTCAGTGTTTAAGAGCACTTCGTGCTATTTCATCAACCTGTATTCAATTTCAAGCAACCACATAATGGCTCACAACCATCTGCACTGAGGTCTTGTGCCCTCTTTGGCGTGCAGAAAGAAGCGCTCGAGAGATAGCTCAGTGGTTAAGAATCCTGGCTGCCCTACTAAAGGTCAGAAGTTCGATTCCTGGCAACCACAGTTTTACTCTCAAAATGAGATTTGGTGCCATCTACTGGCAACAGAAGGAAGAGACAGGAGAGATGGCTCAGTGCTTAAGAGCATTGCCTGCTGAGTTTCATGAGGCCAAGTGCAGACAGAGAGTGAGGGCAAAGGCCAGGGCCCACGTTATTGTGACTGAATTAGGCAAACGTTTTTTTAGGATGTTAAAGACTCAGAGCTCTATCACCATGAGACAACGTGCTTCAGAGACAACACTAAGGAGAGTAAAGAAAGATGGCTAGAAGAAGAAAACACTGGCATGTTCATGTGCCTTAAAGAGAACTCACATCCAAGACAATCAAAGGACTACAAACACCAGCAAAATGTTAACAAATTTAAAGCCATAGAAACAATTTATGCTGACCTCCTCTATGAAGAACATGAACAGCCAATAGGTCCAAGGAGACCCCTGTACTCCACATGTTAGGGGAATGCAGATGTGATCCACATACCACATTGAGTAAACCTGGTTTAGTTAAAGAAGTTGAAAAACGGGTCGGAGAGATGGCTCAGTGGTTAAGAGCATTGCCTGCTCTTCCAAAGATCAGAAGGTTGATTCCTGGACATCACATAATTGCTTCAAAATGAGGTTTGGTGCCCTCTCCTGGAAGCAGAAGGAAGAGACAGGAGAGATGTCTTGGTGCTTAAGAGCATGCCTGCTGAGTTTGATGAGGCCAAGTGCAGACATACAGCCAGGGCCCAGGTTGTTGGGACTGAATCAGGCAAAAGATTTTGTTATGATAATAAAGACTCACAGCTCTATCACCATGAGCCAGCATGCTTCAGAGACACCACCAAGCAGAGTAAGGCAAGATGGTTAGAAGAAGAAAATACCAGCATGTTCATGTGCATGAAGAAGAACTCACATCCAAGACATACAAAGGAACAAACACCAACAAAAGCTTAACCAATTTAAAGCCAGTGAAACAATTTGCCTAGACCTCCTCTATGAGGTACATGAATGGCCAACAGATCCATGGAGAGCCCTGTACTTCAAAGGTTAGGAAAATGCAGATGTGATCCAAACATCATTGAGTACATCTGGTTTAGGTAAAGAAGTAGAAAAATGGGTTGGAAAGATGGCTCAGTGTTTAAGAGCATTTCGTGCTATTTCATCAACCTGTATTCAATTTCAAGCAACCACATAATGGCTCACAACCATCTGCACTGAGGTCTTGTGCCCTCTTTGGCGTGCAGAAAGAAGCGCTCGAGAGATAGCTCAGTGGTTAAGAATCCTGGCTGCCCTACTAAAGGTCAGAAGTTCGATTCCTGGCAACCACAGTTTTACTCTCAAAATGAGATTTTGTGCCATCTACTGGCAACAGAAGGAAGAGACAGGAGAGATGGCTCAGTGCTTAAGAGCATTGCCTGCTGAGTTTCATGATGCCAAGTGCAGACAGAGAGTGAGGGCAAAGGCCAGGGCCCACGTTATTGTGACTGAATTAGGCAAACGTTTTTTTAGGATGTTAAAGACTCACAGCTCTATCACCATGAGACAACGTGCTTCAGAGACAACACTAAGGAAAGTAAGGCAAGATGGCTAGAAGAAGAAAACACTGGCATGTTCTTGTGCCTTAAAGAGAACTCACATCCAGACAATCAAAGGACTACAAACACCAGCAAAACGTTAACCAATTTAAAGCCATAGAAACAATTTATCCTGACCTCCTCTATGAAGTACATGAACAGCCAATAGGTCCATGGAGACCCCTGTACTCCACATGTTAGGGGAATGCAGATGTGATCCACACACCACATTGAGTAAACCTAGTTTAGTTAAAGAAGTTGAAAAACGGGTCGGAGAGATGGCTCAGTGGTTAAGAGCATTGCCTGCTCTTCCAAAGATCAGAAGGTTGATTCCTGGACATCACATAATTGCTTCAAAATGAGGTTTGGTGCCCTCTCCTGGAAGCAGAAGGAAGAGACAGGAGAGATGTCTTGGTGCTTAAGAGCATGCCTGCTGAGTTTGATGAGGCCAAGTGCAGACATACAGCCAGGGCCCAGGTTGTTGGGACTGAATCAGGCAAAAGATTTTGTTATGATAATAAAGACTCACAGCTCTATCACCATGAGCCAGCATGCTTCAGAGACACCACCAAGCAGAGTAAGGCAAGATGGTTAGAAGAAGAAAATACCAGCATGTTCATGTGCATGAAGAAGAACTCACATCCAAGACATACAAAGGAACAAACACCAACAAAAGCTTAACCAATTTAAAGCCAGTGAAATAATTTGCCTAGACCTCCTCTATGAGATACACGAATGGCCAACAGATCCATGGAGAGCCCTGTACTTCAAAGGTTAGGAAAATGCAGATGTGATCCAAACATCATTGAGTACATCTGGTTTAGGTAAAGAAGTAGAAAAACGGGTTGGAAAGATGGCTCAGTGTTTAAGAGCATTTCGTGCTATTTCATCAACCTGTATTCAATTTCAAGCAACCACATAATGGCTCACAACCATCTGCACTGAGGTCTTGTGCCCTCTTTGGCGTGCAGAAAGAAGCGCTCGAGAGATAGCTCAGTGGTTAAGAATCCTGGCTGCCCTACTAAAGGTCAGAAGTTCGATTCCTGGCAACCACAGTTTTACTCTCAAAATGAGATTTGGTGCCATCTACTGGCAACAGAAGGAAGAGACAGGAGAGATGGCTCAGTGCTTAAGAGCATTGCCTGCTGAGTTTCATGAGGCCAAGTGCAGACAGAGAGTGAGGGCAAAGGCCAGGGCCCACGTTATTGTGACTGAATTAGGCAAACGTTTTTTTAGGATGTTAAAGACTCAGAGCTCTATCACCATGAGACAACGTGCTTCAGAGACAACACTAAGGAGAGTAAAGAAAGATGGCTAGAAGAAGAAAACACTGGCATGTTCATGTGCCTTAAAGAGAACTCACATCCAAGACAATCAAAGGACTACAAACACCAGCAAAATGTTAACAAATTTAAAGCCATAGAAACAATTTATGCTGACCTCCTCTATGAAGAACATGAACAGCCAATAGGTCCAAGGAGACCCCTGTACTCCACATGTTAGGGGAATGCAGATGTGATCCACATACCACATTGAGTAAACCTGGTTTAGTTAAAGAAGTTGAAAAACGGGTCGGAGAGATGGCTCAGTGGTTAAGAGCATTGCCTGCTCTTCCAAAGATCAGAAGGTTGATTCCTGGACATCACATAATTGCTTCAAAATGAGGTTTGGTGCCCTCTCCTGGAAGCAGAAGGAAGAGACAGGAGAGATGTCTTGGTGCTTAAGAGCATGCCTGCTGAGTTTGATGAGGCCAAGTGCAGACATACAGCCAGGGCCCAGGTTGTTGGGACTGAATCAGGCAAAAGATTTTGTTATGATAATAAAGACTCACAGCTCTATCACCATGAGCCAGCATGCTTCAGAGACACCACCAAGCAGAGTAAGGCAAGATGGTTAGAAGAAGAAAATACCAGCATGTTCATGTGCATGAAGAAGAACTCACATCCAAGACATACAAAGGAACAAACACCAACAAAAGCTTAACCAATTTAAAGCCAGTGAAATAATTTGCCTAGACCTCCTCTATGAGATACACGAATGGCCAACAGATCCATGGAGAGCCCTGTACTTCAAAGGTTAGGAAAATGCAGATGTGATCCAAACATCATTGAGTACATCTGGTTTAGGTAAAGAAGTAGAAAAACGGGTTGGAAAGATGGCTCAGTGTTTAAGAGCATTTCGTGCTATTTCATCAACCTGTATTCAATTTCAAGCAACCACATAATGGCTCACAACCATCTGCACTGAGGTCTTGTGCCCTCTTTGGCGTGCAGAAAGAAGCGCTCGAGAGATAGCTCAGTGGTTAAGAATCCTGGCTGCCCTACTAAAGGTCAGAAGTTCGATTCCTGGCAACCACAGTTTTACTCTCAAAATGAGATTTGGTGCCATCTACTGGCAACAGAAGGAAGAGACAGGAGAGATGGCTCAGTGCTTAAGAGCATTGCCTGCTGAGTTTCATGAGGCCAAATGCAGACAGAGAGTGAGGGCAAAGGCCAGGGCCCACGATATTGTGACTGAATTAGGCAAACGTTTTTTTAGGATGTTAAAGACTCAGAGCTCTATCACCATGAGACAACGTGCTTCAGAGACAACACTAAGGAGAGTAAAGAAAGATGGCTAGAAGAAGAAAACACTGGCATGTTCATGTGCCTTAAAGAGAACTCACATCCAAGACAATCAAAGGACTACAAACACCAGCAAAATGTTAACAAATTTAAAGCCATAGAAACAATTTATGCTGACCTCCTCTATGAAGAACATGAACAGCCAATAGGTCCAAGGAGACCCCTGTACTCCACATGTTAGGGGAATGCAGATGTGATCCACATACCACATTGAGTAAACCTGGTTTAGTTAAAGAAGTTGAAAAACGGGTCGGAGAGATGGCTCAGTGGTTAAGAGCATTGCCTGCTCTTCCAAAGATCAGAAGGTTGATTCCTGGACATCACATAATTGCTTCAAAATGAGGTTTGGTGCCCTCTCCTGGAAGCAGAAGGAAGAGACAGGAGAGATGTCTTGGTGCTTAAGAGCATGCCTGCTGAGTTTGATGAGGCCAAGTGCAGACATACAGCCAGGGCCCAGGTTGTTGGGACTGAATCAGGCAAAAGATTTTGTTATGATAATAAAGACTCACAGCTCTATCACCATGAGCCAGCATGCTTCAGAGACACCACCAAGCAGAGTAAGGCAAGATGGTTAGAAGAAGAAAATACCAGCATGTTCATGTGCATGAAGAAGAACTCACATCCAAGACATACAAAGGAACAAACACCAACAAAAGCTTAACCAATTTAAAGCCAGTGAAACAATTTGCCTAGACCTCCTCTATGAGGTACATGAATGGCCAACAGATCCATGGAGAGCCCTGTACTTCAAAGGTTAGGAAAATGCAGATGTGATCCAAACATCATTGAGTACATCTGGTTTAGGTAAAGAAGTAGAAAAATGGGTTGGAAAGATGGCTCAGTGTTTAAGAGCATTTCGTGCTATTTCATCAACCTGTATTCAATTTCAAGCAACCACATAATGGCTCACAACCATCTGCACTGAGGTCTTGTGCCCTCTTTGGCGTGCAGAAAGAAGCGCTCGAGAGATAGCTCAGTGGTTAAGAATCCTGGCTGCCCTACTAAAGGTCAGAAGTTCGATTCCTGGCAACCACAGTTTTACTCTCAAAATGAGATTTTGTGCCATCTACTGGCAACAGAAGGAAGAGACAGGAGAGATGGCTCAGTGCTTAAGAGCATTGCCTGCTGAGTTTCATGAGGCCAAGTGCAGACAGAGAGTGAGGGCAAAGGCCAGGGCCCACGTTATTGTGACTGAATTAGGCAAACGTTTTTTTAGGATGTTAAAGACTCACAGCTCTATCACCATGAGACAACGTGCTTCAGAGACAACACTAAGGAAAGTAAGGCAAGATGGCTAGAAGAAGAAAACACTGGCATGTTCTTGTGCCTTAAAGAGAACTCACATCCAGACAATCAAAGGACTACAAACACCAGCAAAACGTTAACCAATTTAAAGCCATAGAAACAATTTATCCTGACCTCCTCTATGAAGTACATGAACAGCCAATAGGTCCATGGAGACCCCTGTACTCCACATATTAGGGGAATGCAGATGTGATCCACACACCACATTGAGTAAACCTAGTTTAGTTAAAGAAGTTGAAAAACGGGTCGGAGAGATGGCTCAGTGGTTAAGAGCATTGCCTGCTCTTCCAAAGATCAGAAGGTTGATTCCTGGACATCACATAATTGCTTCAAAATGAGGTTTGGTGCCCTCTCCTGGAAGCAGAAGGAAGAGACAGGAGAGATGTCTTGGTGCTTAAGAGCATGCCTGCTGAGTTTGATGAGGCGAAGTGCAGACATACAGCCAGGGCCCAGGTTGTTGGGACTGAATCAGGCAAAAGATTTTGTTATGATAATAAAGACTCACAGCTCTATCACCATGAGCCAGCATGCTTCAGAGACACCACCAAGCAGAGTAAGGCAAGATGGTTAGAAGAAGAAAATACCAGCATGTTCATGTGCATGAAGAAGAACTCACATCCAAGACATACAAAGGAACAAACACCAACAAAAGCTTAACCAATTTAAAGCCAGTGAAATAATTTGCCTAGACCTCCTCTATGAGATACACGAATGGCCAACAGATCCATGGAGAGCCCTGTACTTCAAAGGTTAGGAAAATGCAGATGTGATCCAAACATCATTGAGTACATCTGGTTTAGGTAAAGAAGTAGAAAAACGGGTTGGAAAGATGGCTCAGTGTTTAAGAGCATTTCGTGCTATTTCATCAACCTGTATTCAATTTCAAGCAACCACATAATGGCTCACAACCATCTGCACTGAGGTCTTGTGCCCTCTTTGGCGTGCAGAAAGAAGCGCTCGAGAGATAGCTCAGTGGTTAAGAATCCTGGCTGCCCTACTAAAGGTCAGAAGTTCGATTCCTGGCAACCACAGTTTTACTCTCAAAATGAGATTTGGTGCCATCTACTGGCAACAGAAGGAAGAGACAGGAGAGATGGCTCAGTGCTTAAGAGCATTGCCTGCTGAGTTTCATGAGGCCAAGTGCAGACAGAGAGTGAGGGCAAAGGCCAGGGCCCACGTTATTGTGACTGAATTAGGCAAACGTTTTTTTAGGATGTTAAAGACTCAGAGCTCTATCACCATGAGACAACGTGCTTCAGAGACAACACTAAGGAGAGTAAAGAAAGATGGCTAGAAGAAGAAAACACTGGCATGTTCATGTGCCTTAAAGAGAACTCACATCCAAGACAATCAAAGGACTACAAACACCAGCAAAATGTTAACAAATTTAAAGCCATAGAAACAATTTATGCTGACCTCCTCTATGAAGAACATGAACAGCCAATAGGTCCAAGGAGACCCCTGTACTCCACATGTTAGGGGAATGCAGATGTGATCCACATACCACATTGAGTAAACCTGGTTTAGTTAAAGAAGTTGAAAAACGGGTCGGAGAGATGGCTCAGTGGTTAAGAGCATTGCCTGCTCTTCCAAAGATCAGAAGGTTGATTCCTGGACATCACATAATTGCTTCAAAATGAGGTTTGGTGCCCTCTCCTGGAAGCAGAAGGAAGAGACAGGAGAGATGTCTTGGTGCTTAAGAGCATGCCTGCTGAGTTTGATGAGGCCAAGTGCAGACATACAGCCAGGGCCCAGGTTGTTGGGACTGAATCAGGCAAAAGATTTTGTTATGATAATAAAGACTCACAGCTCTATCACCATGAGCCAGCATGCTTCAGAGACACCACCAAGCAGAGTAAGGCAAGATGGTTAGAAGAAGAAAATACCAGCATGTTCATGTGCATGAAGAAGAACTCACATCCAAGACATACAAAGGAACAAACACCAACAAAAGCTTAACCAATTTAAAGCCAGTGAAACAATTTGCCTAGACCTCCTCTGTGAGGTACATGAATGGCCAACAGATCCATGGAGAGCCCTGTACTTCAAAGGTTAGGAAAATGCAGATGTGATCCAAACATCATTGAGTACATCTGGTTTAGGTAAAGTAGTAGAAAAACGGGTTGGAAAGATGGCTCAGTGTTTAAGAGCATTTCGTGCTATTTCATCAACCTGTATTCAATTTCAAGCAACCACATAATGGCTCACAACCATCTGCACTGAGGTCTTGTGCCCTCTTTGGCGTGCAGAAAGAAGCGCTCGAGAGATAGCTCAGTGGTTAAGAATCCTGGCTGCCCTACTAAAGGTCAGAAGTTCGATTCCTGGCAACCACAGTTTTACTCTCAAAATGAGATTTGGTGCCATCTACTGGCAACAGAAGGAAGAGACAGGAGAGATGGCTCAGTGCTTAAGAGCATTGCCTGCTGAGTTTCATGAGGCCAAGTGCAGACAGAGAGTGAGGGCAAAGGCCAGGGCCCACGTTATTGTGACTGAATTAGGCAAACGTTTTTTTAGGATGTTAAAGACTCACAGCTCTATCACCATGAGACAACGTGCTTCAGAGACAACACTAAGGAAAGTAAGGAAAGATGGCTAGAAGAAGAAAACACTGGCATGTTCATGTGCCTTAAAGAGAACTCACATCCAAGACAATCAAAGGACTACAAACACCAGCAAAATGTTAACCAATTTAAAGCCATAGAAACAATTTATGCTGACCTCCTCTATGAAGAACATGAACAGCCAATAGGTCCAAGGAGACCCCTGTACTCCACATATTAGGGGAATGCAGATGTGATCCTCACACCACATTGAGTAAACCTGGTTTAGTTAAAGAAGTTGAAAAACGGGTCGGAGAGATGGCTCAGTGGTTAAGAGCATTGCCTGCTCTTCCAAAGATCAGAAGTTCGATTCCTGGACATCACATAATTGCTTCAAAATGAGGTTTGGTGCCCTCTACTGGAAGCAGAAGGAAGAGGCGGGAGAGATGTCTTGGTGGTTAAGGGCATGCCTGCTGAGTTTGATGAGGCCAAGTGCAGACATACAGCCAGGGCCCAGGTTGTTTGGACTGAATCAGGCAAAACATTTTGTTAGGATAATAAAGACTCACAGCTCTATCACCATGAGCCAGCATGCTTCAGAGACACCACCAAGCAGAGTAAGGCAAGATGGTATGAAGAAGAAAATAACAGCATGTTCATGTGCCTGAAGAAGAACTCACATCCAAGACATACAAAGGAACAAACACCAACAAAAGCTTAACCAATTTAAAGCCAGTGAAACAATTTGTCTAGACCTCCTCTATGAGGTACACGAATGGCCAACAGATCCATGGAGACCCCTGTACTTCAAATGGTAGGAAAATGCAGATGTGATCCACACATCATTGAGGACATCCGGTTTAGGTAAAGAAGTAGAAAAACGGGTTGGAGAGATGGCTGAGTGTTTAAGAGCATTTCGTGCACTTTTATCCTCCTGTATTAAATTCAAGCACCCACATAATGGCTCACAACCATCTGCACTGAGGTGTTGTGCCCTCTTTTGGATGCAGAAAGAAGCGCTCGAGAGATAGCTCAGTGATTAAGAATCCTTGCTGCCCTTCGAAAGGTCAGAAGTTCGATTCCTGGCAACCACAGTTTTGCTCTCAAGATGAGATTTGGTGCCATCTACTGGCAACAGAAGGAAGAGGCAGGAGAGATGGCTCAGTGCTTAAGAGCATTGCCTGCTGAGTTTGATGATGCCAAGTGCAGACATAGAGTGAGGGCAAAGGCCAGGGCCAACGTTATTGTGACTGAATTAGGCAAACGTTTTTTTAGGATGTTAAAGACTCACAGCTCTATCACCATGAGACAACATGCTTCAGAGACAACAGTAAGGAGAGTAAGGCAAGATGGCTACAAGAAGAAAACACTGGCATGTTCATGTGCCTTAAAGAGAACTCACATCCAGACAATCAAAGGACTACAAACACCAGCAAAACATTATCCAATTTAAAGCCAGAGAAACAATTTATCCTGACCTCCTCTATGAAATACATGAACAGCCAATAGGTCCATGGAGACCCCTGTACTCCACATGTTAGGGGAATGCTGTTGTGATCCACACACCATATTGAGTAAACCTGGTTTAGTTAAAGAAGTTGAAAAACGGGTAGGAGAGATGGCTCAGTGGTTAAGAGCATTGCCTGCTCTTCCAAAGATCAGACGGTTGATTCCTGGACATCACATAATTGCTTCAAAATAAGGTTTGGTGCCCACTCCTGGAAGCAAAAGGAAGAGGCAGGAGAGATGTCTTGTTGCTTAAGAGCATGCCTGCTGAGTTTGATGAGGCCAAGTGCAGACATACAGCCAGGGCCCAGGTTGTTGGGACTGAATCAGGCAAAAGATTTTATTAGGATAATAAAGATTCACAGCTCTATCACCATGAGCCAGCATGCTTCAGAGACACCACCAAGCAGAGTAAGAGTAAGGCATGATGGTTAGAAGAAGAAAATACTAGCATGTTCATGTGCCTGAAGAAGAACTCACATCCAAGACATACAAAGGAACAAACACCAACAAAAGCTTAACCAATTTAAAGCCAGTGAAACAATTTGCCTAGACCTCCTCTATGAGGTACACGAATGGCCAACAGATCCATGGAGACCCCTGAACTTCAAATGTTAGGAAAATGCAGATGTGATCCACACATCATTGAGTACATCTGGTTTAGGTAAAGAAGTAGAAAAACGGGTTGGAGAGATGGCTCAGTGTTTAAGAGCATTTCGTGCTCTTTCATCCTACCGTATTCAATTTCAAGAAACCACATAATGGCTCACAATCATCTGCACTGAGGTCTTGTGCCCTCTGTTGGGTGCAGAAAGAAGCGCTCGAGAGATAGCTCAGTGGTTAAGAATCCTGGCTGCCCTTCTAAAAGTCAGAAGTTCGATTCCTGGCAACCACAGTTTTGCTCTCAAAATGAGATTTGGTGCCATCTACTGGCAACAGAAGGAAGAGACAGGAGAGATGGCTCAGTGCTTAAGAGCATTGCCTGCTGAGTTTGATGAGGCCAAGTGCAGACAGAGAATGAGGGCAAAGGCCAGGGCCCACGTTATTGTGACTGAATTAGGCAAACGTTTTTTTAGGATGTTAAAGACTCACAGCTCTATCACCATGAGACAACGTGCTTCCGAGACAACACTAAGGAGAGTAAGGAAAGATGGTTAGAAGAAGAAAACACTGGCATGTTCATGTGCCTTAAAGAGAACTCACATCCAAGACAATCAAAGGACTACAAACACCAGCAAAATGTTAACCAATTTAAAGCCATAGAAACAATTTATGCTGACCTCCTCTATGAAGAACATGAACAGCCAATAGGTCCAAGGAGACCCCTGTACTCCACATGTTAGGGGAATGCAGATGTGATCCACACACCACATTGAGTAAACCTGGTTCAGTTAAAGAAGTTGAAAAACGGGTCGGAGAGATGGCTCAGTGGTTAAGAGCATTGCCTGCTCTTCCAAAGATCAGAAGTTCGATTCCTGGACATCACATAATTGCTTCAAAATGAGGTTTGGTGCCCTCTACTGGAAGCAGAAGGAAGAGGCAGGAGAGATGTCTTGGTGCTTAAGAGCATGCCTGCTGAGTTTGATGAGGCGAAGTGCAGACATACAGCCAGGGCCCAGGTTGTTGGGACTGAATCAGGCAAAACATTTTTTTTTCTTTTTTGGTTTCTTGAGACAGGATTTCTCTGTAGCTTTGGAGCCTGTCTTGGAACTAGCTTTTGTAGCCCAGACTGGCCTCGACCTCACAGAGATCCATCAGCCTCTGCCTCCTGAGTGCTAGGATTAAAGGCGTGCGCCACCACAGGCTGGTGCCAGGCAAAACATTTTGTTAGGATAATAAAGACTCACAGCTCTATCACCATGAGCCAGCATGCTTCAGAGACACCACCAAGCAGAGTAAGGCAAGATGGTTAGAAGAAGAAAATACAAGCATGTTCATGTGCCTGAAGAAGAACTCACATCCAAGACATACAAAGGAACAAACACCAACAAAAGCTTAACCAATTTAAAGCCAGTGAAACAATTTGTCTAGACCTCCTCTATGAGGTACACGAATGGCCAACAGATCCATGGAGACCCCTGTACTTCAAATGTTAGGAAAATGCAGATGTGATCCACACATCATTGAGTACATCTGGTTTAGGTAAAGAAGTAGAAAAACGGGTTGGAGAGATGGCTCAGTGTTTAAGAGCATTTCGTGCTCTTTCATCCTCCTGTATTCAATTTCAAGCAACCACATAATGGCTCTCAACCATCTGCACTGAGGTCTTGTGCCCCCTTTTGGAAGCAGAAAGAAGCGCTCGAGAGATAGCTCAGTGGTTAAGAATCCTGGCTGCCCTCCTAAAGGTCAGAAGTTCGATTCCTGGCAACCACAGATTTGATCTCAAAAGGAGATTTGGTGTCATCTACTGGCAACAGAAGGAAGAGGCAGGAGAGATTGCTCAGTGCTTAAGAGCACTACCTGCTGAGTTTGATGAGGCCAAGTGCAGACAGAGAGTGAGGGCAAAGGCCAGGGCCCACGTTATTGTGACTGAATTAGGCAAACGTTTTTTTAGGATGTTAAAGACTCAGAGCTCTATCACCATGAGACAACGTGCTTCAGAGACAACACTAAGGAGAGTAAAGAAAGATGGCTAGAAGAAGAAAACACTGGCATGTTCATGTGCCTTAAAGAGAACTCACATCCAAGACAATCAAAGGACTACAAACACCAGCAAAATGTTAACAAATTTAAAGCCATAGAAACAATTTATGCTGACCTCCTCTATGAAGAACATGAACAGCCAATAGGTCCAAGGAGACCCCTGTACTCCACATGTTAGGGGAATGCAGATGTGATCCACATACCACATTGAGTAAACCTGGTTTAGTTAAAGAAGTTGAAAAACGGGTCGGAGAGATGGCTCAGTGGTTAAGAGCATTGCCTGCTCTTCCAAAGATCAGAAGGTTGATTCCTGGACATCACATAATTGCTTCAAAATGAGGTTTGGTGCCCTCTCCTGGAAGCAGAAGGAAGAGACAGGAGAGATGTCTTGGGGCTTAAGAGCATGCCTGCTGCGTTTGATGAGGCCAAGTGCAGACATACAGCCAGGGCCCAGGTTGTTGGGACTGAATCAGGCAAAAGATTTTGTTATGATAATAAAGACTCACAACTCTATCACCATGAGCCAGCATGCTTCAGAGACACCACCAAGCAGAGTAAGGCAAGATGGTTAGAAGAAGAAAATACCAGCATGTTCATGTGCATGAAGAAGAACTCACATCCAAGACATACAAAGGAACAAACACCAACAAAAGCTTAACCAATTTAAAGCCAGTGAAACAATTTGCCTAGACCTCCTCTATGAGGTACATGAATGGCCAACAGATCCATGGAGAGCCCTGTACTTCAAAGGTTAGGAAAATGCAGATGTGATCCAAACATCATTGAGTACATCTGGTTTAGGTAAAGAAGTAGAAAAACGGGTTGGAAAGATGGCTCAGTGTTTAAGAGCATTTCGTGCTATTTCATCAACCTGTATTCAATTTCAAGCAACCACATAATGGCTCACAACCATCTGCACTGAGGTCTTGTGCCCTCTTTGGCGTGCAGAAAGAAGCGCTCGAGAGATAGCTCAGTGGTTAAGAATCCTGGCTGCCCTACTAAAGGTCAGAAGTTCGATTCCTGGCAACCACAGTTTTACTCTCAAAATGAGATTTGGTGCCATCTACTGGCAACAGAAGGAAGAGACAGGAGAGATGGCTCAGTGCTTAACAGCATTGCCTGCTGAGTTTGATGAGGCCAAGTGCAGACAGAGAGTGAGGGCAAAGGCCAGGGCCCACGTTATTGTGACTGAATTAGGCAAACGTTTTTTTAGGATGTTAAAGACTCAGAGCTCTATCACCATGAGACAACGTGCTTCAGAGACAACACTAAGGAGAGTAAAGAAAGATGGCTAGAAGAAGAAAACACTGGCATGTTCATGTGCCTTAAAGAGAACTCACATCCAAGACAATCAAAGGACTACAAACACCAGCAAAATGTTAACAAATTTAAAGCCATAGAAACAATTTATGCTGACCTCCTCTATGAAGAACATGAACAGCCAATAGGTCCATGGAGAACCCTGTACTCCACATGTTAGGGGAATGCAGATGTGATCCACATACCACATTGAGTAAACCTGGTTTAGTTAAAGAAGTTGAAAAACGGGTCGGAGAGATGGCTCAGTGGTTAAGAGCATTGCCTGCTCTTCCAAAGATCAAAAGTTCGATTCCTGGACATCACATAATTGCTTCAAAATGAGGTTTGGTGCCCTCTACTGGAAGCAGAAGGAAGAGGCGGGAGAGATGTCTTGGTGGTTAAGAACATGCCTGCTGAGTTTGATGAGGCCAAGTGCAGACATACAGCCAGGGCCCAGGTTGTTGGGACTGAATCAGGCAAAAGATTTTGTTATGATAATAAAGACTCACAGCTCTATCACCATGAGCCAGCATGCTTCAGAGACACCACCAAGCAGAGTAAGGCAAGATGGTTAGAAGAAGAAAATACCAGCATGTTCATGTGCATGAAAAAGAACTCACATCCAAGACATACAAAGGAACAAACAGCAACAAAAGCTTAACCAATTTAAAGCCAGTGAAACAATTTGCCTAGACCTCCTCTATGAGGTACACGAATGGCCAACAGATCCATGGAGAGCCCTGTACTTCAAAGGTTAGGAAAATGCAGATGTGATCCACACATCATTGAGTACATCTGGTTTAGGTAAAGAAGTAGAAAAACGGGTTGGAAAGATGGCTCAGTGTTTAAGAGCATTTCGTGCTCTTTCATCAACCTGTATTCAATTTCAAGCAACCACATAATGGCTCACAACCATCTGCACTAAGGTCTTGTGCCCTCTTTGGGTTGCAGAAAGAAGCGCTCGAGAGATAGCTCAGTGGTTAAGAATCCTGTCTGCCCTTCTAAAGGTCAGAAGTTCGATTCCTCGCAACCACAGTTTTACTCTCAAAATGAGATTTGGTGCCATCTACTGGCAACAGAAGGAAGAGACAGGAGAGATGGTTCAGTGCTTAAGAGCATTGCCTGCTGAGTTTGATGAGGCCAAGTGCAGACAGAGAGTGAGGGCAAAGGCCAGGGCCCACGTTATTGTGACTGAATTAGGCAAACGTTTTTTTAGGATGTTAAAGACTCACAGCTCTATCACCATGAGACAACGTGCTTCAGAGACAACACTAAGGAGAGTAAGGCAAGATGACTAGAAGAAGAAAACACGGGCATGTTCATGTGCCTTAAAGAGAACTCACATCCAGACAATCAAAGGACTACAAACACCAGCAAAATGTTAACCAATTTAAAGGCAGAGAAACAATTTATCCTGACCTCCTCTATGAGGTACATGAACAGCCAATAGGTCCATGGAGACCCCTGTACTCCACATGTTAGGGGAATGCTGATGTGATCCACACACCACATTGAGTAAACCTGGTTTAGTTAAAGAAGTTGAAAAACGGGTCGGAGAGATGGCTCAGTGGTTAAGAGCATTGCCTGCTCTTCCAAAGATCAGAAGGTTGATTCCTGGACATCACATAATTGCTTCAAAATGAGGTTTGGTGCCTTCTCCTGGAAGCAGAAGGAAGAGACAGGAGAGATGTCTTGGTGCTTAAGAGCATGCCTGCTGAGTTTGATGAGGCCAAGTGCAGACATACAGCCAGGGCCCAGGTTGTTGGGACTGAATCAGGCAAAAGATTTTGTTATGATAATAAAGACTCACAGCTCTATCACCATGAGCCAGCATGCTTCAGAGACACCACCAAGCAGAGTAAGGCAAGATGGTTAGAAGAAGAAAATACCAGCATGTTCATGTGCATGAAGAAGAACTCACATCCAAGACATACAAAGGAACAAACACCAACAAAAGCTTAACCAATTTAAAGCCAGTGAAACAATTTGCCTAGACCTCCTCTATGAGGTACACGAATGGCCAACAGATCCATGGAGAGCCCTGTACTACAAATGTTAGGAAAATGCAGATGTGATCCACACATCATTGAGTACATCTGGTTTAGGTAAAGAAGTAGAAAAATGGGTTGGAAAGATGGCTCAGTGTTTAAGAGCATTTCGTGCTCTTTCATCAACCTGTATTCAATTTCAAGCAACCACATAATGGCTCACAACCATCTGCACTGAGGTCTTGTGCCCTCTTTGGGGTGCAGAAAGAAGCGCTCGAGAGATAGCTCAGTGGTTAAGAATCCTGGCTGCCCTACTAAAGGTCAGAAGTTCGATTCCTGGCAACCACAGTTTTACTCTCAAAATGAGATTTGGTGCCATCTACTGGCAACAGAAGGAAGAGACAGGAGAGATGGCTCAGTGCTTAACAGCATTGCCTGCTGAGTTTGATGAGGCCAAGTGCAGACAGAGAGTGAGGGCAAAGGCCAGGGCCCACGTTATTGTGACTGAATTAGGCAAACGTTTTTTTAGGATGTTAAAGACTCAGAGCTCTATCACCATGAGACAACGTGCTTCAGAGACAACACTAAGGAGAGTAAAGAAAGATGGCTAGAAGAAGAAAACACTGGCATGTTCATGTGCCTTAAAGAGAACTCACATCCAAGACAATCAAAGGACTACAAACACCAGCAAAATGTTAACAAATTTAAAGCCATAGAAACAATTTATGCTGACCTCCTCTATGAAGAACATGAACAGCCAATAGGTCCAAGGAGACCCCTGTACTCCACATGTTAGGGGAATGCAGATGTGATCCACATACCACATTGAGTAAACCTGGTTTAGTTAAAGAAGTTGAAAAACGGGTCGGAGAGATGGCTCAGTGGTTAAGAGCATTGCCTGGTCTTCCAAAGATCAGAAGTTCGATTCCTGGACATCACATAATTGCTTCAAAATGAGGTTTGGTGCCCTCTACTGGAAGCAGAAGGAAGAGGCGGGAGAGATGTCTTGGTGGTTAAGAACATGCCTGCTGAGTTTGATGAGGCCAAGTGCAGACATACAGCCAGGGCCCAGGTTGTTGGGACTGAATCAGGCAAAAGATTTTGTTATGATAATAAAGACTCACAGCTCTATCACCATGAGCCAGCATGCTTCAGAGACACCACCAAGCAGAGTAAGGCAAGATGGTTAGAAGAAGAAAATACCAGCATGTTCATGTGCATGAAGAAGAACTCACATGCAAGACATACAAAGGAACAAACAGCAACAAAAGCTTAACCAATTTAAAGCCAGTGAAACAATTTGCCTAGACCTCCTCTATGAGGTACACGAATGGCCAACAGATCCATGGAGAGCCCTGTACTTCAAAGGTTAGGAAAATGCAGATGTGATCCACACATCATTGAGTACATCTGGTTTAGGTAAAGAAGTAGAAAAACGGGTTGGAAAGATGGCTCAGTGTTTAAGAGCATTTCGTGCTCTTTCATCAACCTGTATTCAATTTCAAGCAACCACATAATGGCTCACAACCATCTGCACTAAGGTCTTGTGCCCTCTTTGGGTTGCAGAAATAAGCGCTCGAGAGATAGCTCAGTGGTTAAGAATCCTGTCTGCCCTTCTAAAGGTCAGAAGTTCGATTCCTCGCAACCACAGTTTTACTCTCAAAATGAGATTTGGTGCCATCTACTGGCAACAGAAGGAAGAGACAGGAGAGATGGCTCAGTGCTTAAGAGCATTGCCTGCTGAGTTTGATGAGGCCAAGTGCAGACAGAGAGTGAGGGCAAAGGCCAGGGCCCACGTTATTGTGACTGAATTAGGCAAACGTTTTTTTATGATGTTAAAGACTCACAGCTCTATCACCATGAGACAACGTGCTTCAGAGACAACACTAAGGAGAGTAAGGAAAGATGGCTAGAAGAAGAAAACACTGGCATGTTCATGTGCCTTAAAGAGAACTCACATCCAAGACAATCAAAGGACTACAAACACCAGCAAAATGTTAACCAATTTAAAGCCAGAGAAACAATTTATGCTGACCTCCTGTATGAAGAACATGAACAGCCAATAGGTCCAAGGAGACCCCTGTACTCCACATGTTAGGGGAATGCAGATGTGATCCACACACCACATTGAGTAAACCTGGTTTAGTTAAAGAAGTTGAAAAACGGGTCGGAGAGATGGCTCAGTGGTTAAGAGCATTGCCTGCTCTTCCAAAGATCAGAAGTTCGATTCCTGAACATCACATAATTGCTTCAAAATGAGGTTTGGTGCCCTCTACTGGAAGCAGAAGGAAGAGGCAGGAGAGATGTCTTGGTGGTTAAGAGCATGCCTGCTGAGTTTGATGAGGCCAAGTGCAGACATACAGCCAGGGCCCAGGTTGTTGGGACTGAATCAGGCAAAATATTTTGTTAGGATAATAAAGACTCACAGCTCTATCACCATGAGCCAGCATGCTTCAGAGACACCACCAAGCAGAGTAAGGCAAGATGGTAAGAAGAAGAAAATAACAGCATGTTCATGTGCCTGAAGAAGAACTCACATCCAAGACATACAAAGGAACAAACACCAACAAAAGCTTAACCAATTTAAAGCCAGTGAAACAATTTGTCTAGACCTCCTCTATGAGGTACACGAATGGCCAACAGATCCATGGAGACCCCTGTACTTCAAATGGTAGGAAAATGCAGATGTGATCCACACATCATTGAGGACATCCGGTTTAGGTAAAGAAGTAGAAAAAGGGGTTGGAGAGATGGCTCAGTGTTTAAGAGCATTTCGTGCTCTTTTATCCTCCTGTATTAAATTCAAGCACCCACATAATGGCTCACAACCATCTGCACTGAGGTGTTGTGCCCTCTTTTGGATGCAAAAGAAGCGCTCGAGAGATAGCTCAGTGATTAAGAATCCTGGCTGCCCTTCTAAAGGTCAGAAGTTCGATTCCTGGCAACCACAGTTTTGCTCTCAAGATGAGATTTGGTGCCATCTACTGGCAACAGAAGGAAGAGGCAGGAGAGATGGCTCAGTGCTTAAGAGCATTGCCTGCTGAGTTTGATGATGCCAAGTGCAGACATAGAGTGAGGGCAAAGGCCAGGGCCCAGGTTATTGTGACTGAATTAGGCAAACGTTTTTTTAGGATGTTAAAGACGCACAGCTCTATCACCATGAGACAACATGCTTCAGAGACAAAACTAAGGAGAGTAAAGCAAGATGGCTAGAAGAAGAAAACACTGGCATGTTCTTGTGCCTTAAAGAGAACTCACATCCAGACAATCAAAGGACTACAAACACCAGCAAAACGTTAACCAATTTAAAGCCATAGAAACAATTTATGCTGACCTCCTCTATGAAGTACATGAACAGCCAATAGGTCCATGGAGACCCCTGTACTCCACATGTTAGGGGAATTCTGATGTGATCCACACACCACATTGAGTAAACCTAGTTTAGTTAAAGAAGTTGAAAAACGGGTCGGAGAGATGGCTCAGTGGTTAAGAGCATTGCCTGCTCTTCCAAAGATCAGAAGGTTGATTCCTGGACATCACATAATTGCTTCAAAATGAGGTTTGGTGCCCTCTCCTGGAAGCAGAAGGAAGAGACAGGAGAGATGTCTTGGTGCTTAAGAGCATGCCTGCTGAGTTTGATGAGGCCAAGTGCAGACATACAGCCAGGGCCCAGGTTGTTGGGACTGAATCAGGCAAAAGATTTTGTTATGATAATAAAGACTCACAGCTCTATCACCATGAGCCAGCATGCTTCAGAGACACCACCAAGCAGAGTAAGGCAAGATGGTTAGAAGAAGAAAATACCAGCATGTTCATGTGCATGAAGAAGAACTCACATCCAAGACATACAAAGGAACAAACACCAACAAAAGCTTAACCAATTTAAAGCCAGTGAAACAATTTGCCTAGACCTCCTCTATGAGATACACGAATGGCCAACAGATCCATGGAGACCCCTGTACTTCAAATGTTAGGAATATGCAGATGTGATCCACACATCATTGAGTACATCTGGTTTAGGTAAAGAAGTAGAAAAACGGGTTGGAAAGATGGCTCAGTGTTTAAGAGCATTTCGTTCTCTTTCATCCACCTGTATTCAATTTCAAGCAACCACATAATGGCTCACAACCATCTGCACTGAGGTCTTGTGCCCTCTTTGGGGTGCAGAAAGAAGCGCTCGAAAGAAAGCTCAGTGGTTAAGAATCCTGGCTGCCCTTCTAAAGGTCAGAAGTTCGATTCCTGGCAACCACAGTTTTACTCTCAAAATGAGATTTGGTGCCATCTACTGGCAACAGAAGGAAGAGACAGGAGAGATGGCTCACTGCTTAAGAGCATTGCCTGCTGAGTTTCATGAGGCCAAGTGCAGACAGAGAGTGAGGGCAAAGGCCAGGGCCCACCTTATTGTGACTGAATTAGGCAAACGTTTTTTTAGGATGTTAAAGACTCACAGCTCTATCACCATGAGACAACGTGCTTCAGAGACAACACTAAGGAAAGTAAGGAAAGATGGCTAGAAGAAGAAAACACTGGCATGTTCATGTGCCTTAAAGAGAACTCACATCCAAGACAATCAAAGGACTACAAACACCAGCAAAATGTTAACCAATTTAAAGCCATAGAAACAATTTATGCTGACCTCCTCTATGAAGAACATGAACAGCCAATAGGTCCAAGGAGACCCCTGTACTCCACATATTAGGGGAATGCAGATGTGATCCTCACACCACATTGAGTAAACCTGGTTTAGTTAAAGAAGTTGAAAAACGGGTCGGAGAGATGGCTCAGTGGTTAAGAGCATTGCCTGCTCTTCCAAAGATCAGAAGTTCGATTCCTGGACATCACATAATTGCTTCAAAATGAGGTTTGGTGCCCTCTATTGGAAGCAGAAGGAAGAGGCGGGAGAGATGTCTTGGTGGTTAAGGGCATGCCTGCTGAGTTTGATGAGGCCAAGGTCAGACATACAGCCAGGGCCCAGGTTGTTTGGACTGAATCAGGCAAAACATTTTGTTAGGATAATAAAGACTCACAGATCTATCACCATGAGCCAGCATGCTTCAGAGACACCACCAAGCAGAGTAAGGCAAGATGGTAAGAAGAAGAAAATAACAGCATGTTCATGTGCCTGAAGAAGAACTCACATCCAAGACATACAAAGGAACAAACACCAACAAAAGCTTAACCAATTTAAAGCCAGTGAAACAATTTGCCTAGACCTCCTCTATGAGGTACACGAATGGCCAACAGATCCATGGAGACCCCTGAACTTCAAATGTTAGGAAAATGCAGATGTGATCCACACATCATTGAGTACATCTGGTTTAGGTAAAGAAGTAGAAAAACGGGTTGGAGAGATGGCTCAGTGTTTAAGAGCATTTCGTGCTCTTTCATCCTACCGTATTCAATTTCAAGAAACCACATAATGGCTCACAACCATCTGCACTGAGGTCTTGTGCCCTCTGTTTGGTGCAGAAAGAAGCGCTCGAGAGATAGCTCAGTGGTTAAGAATCCTGGCTGCCCTTCTAAAAGTCAGAAGTTCGATTCCTGGCAACCACAGTTTTGCTCTCAAAATGAGATTTGGTGCCATATACTGGCAACAGAAGAAAGAGACAGGAGAGATGGCTCAGTGCTTAAGAGCATTGCCTGCTGAGTTTGATGAGGCCAAGTGCAGACAGAGAATGAGGGCAAAGGCCAGGGCCCACGTTATTGTGACTGAATTAGGCAAACGTTTTTTTAGGATGTTAAAGACTCACAGCTCTATCACCATGAGACAACGTGCTTCAGAGACAACACTAAGGAGAGTAAGGAAAGATGGTTAGAAGAAGAAAACACTGGCATGTTCATGTGCCTTAAAGAGAACTCACATCCAAGACAATCAAAGGACTACAAACACCAGCAAAATGTTAACCAATTTAAAGCCATAGAAACAATTTATGCTGACCTCCTCTATGAAGAACATGAACAGCCAATAGGTCCAAGGAGACCCCTGTACTCCACATGTTAGGGGAATGCAGATGTGATCCACACACCACATTGAGTAAACCTGGTTCAGTTAAAGAAGTTGAAAAACGGGTCGGAGAGATGGCTCAGTGGTTAAGAGCATTGCCTGCTCTTCCAAAGATCAGAAGTTCGATTCCTGGACATCACATAATTGCTTCAAAATGAGGTTTGGTGCCCTCTACTGGAAGCAGAAGGAAGAGGCAGGAGAGATGTCTTGGTGCTTAAGAGCATGCCTGCTGAGTTTGATGAGGCGAAGTGCAGACATACAGCCAGGGCCCAGGTTGTTGGGACTGAATCAGGCAAAACATTTTTTTTTCTTTTTTGGTTTCTTGAGACAGGATTTCTCTGTAGCTTTGGAGCCTGTCTTGGAACTAGCTTTTGTAGCCCAGACTGGCCTCGACCTCACAGAGATCCATCAGCCTCTGCCTCCTGAGTGCTAGGATTAAAGGCGTGCGCCACCACAGGCTGGTGCCAGGCAAAACATTTTGTTAGGATAATAAAGACTCACAGCTCTATCACCATGAGCCAGCATGCTTCAGAGACACCACCAAGCAGAGTAAGGCAAGATGGTTAGAAGAAGAAAATACAAGCATGTTCATGTGCCTGAAGAAGAACTCACATCCAAGACATACAAAGGAACAAACACCAACAAAAGCTTAACCAATTTAAAGCCAGTGAAACAATTTGTCTAGACCTCCTCTATGAGGTACACGAATGGCCAACAGATCCATGGAGACCCCTGTACTTCAAATGTTAGGAAAATGCAGATGTGATCCACACATCATTGAGTACATCTGGTTTAGGTAAAGAAGTAGAAAAACGGGTTGGAGAGATGGCTCAGTGTTTAAGAGCATTTCGTGCTCTTTCATCCTCCTGTATTCAATTTCAAGCAACCACATTATGGCTCTCAACCATCTGCACTGAGGTCTTGTGCCCCCTTTTGGAAGCAGAAAGAAGCGCTCGAGAGATAGCTCAGTGGTTAAGAATCCTGGCTGCCCTCCTAAAGGTCAGAAGTTCGATTCCTGGCAACCACAGATTTGATCTCAAAAGGAGAGTTGGTGTCATCTACTGGCAACAGAAGGAAGAGGCAGGAGAGATTGCTCAGTGCTTAAGAGCACTACCTGCTGAGTTTGATGTGGCCAAGTGCAGACAGAGAGTGAGGGCAAAGGCCAGGGCCCACGTTATTGTGACTGAATTAGGCAAAAGTTTTTTTAGGATGTTAAAGACTCACAGCTTTATCACCATGAGACAACGTGCTTCAGAGACAACACTAAGGAGAGTAAGGCAAGATGGCTAGAAGAAGAAAACACTGGCATGTTCATGTGCCTTAAAGAGAACTCACATGCAAGACAATCAAAGGACTACAAACACCAGCAAAATGTTAACCAATTTAAAGCCAGAGAAACAATTTATGCTGACCTGCTCTATGAGGTACATGAAAAGCCAATAGGTCCAAGAAGCCCCTGTACTCCACATGTTAGGGGAATGCAGATGTGATCCACACACCACATTGAGTAAACCTGGTTTAGTTAAAGAAGTTGAAAAACGGGTCGGAGAGATGGCTCAGTGGTTAAGAGCATTGCCTGCTCTTCCAAAGATCAGATGTTCGATCCTGGACATCACATAATTGCTTCAAAATGAGGTTTGGTGCCCTCTACTGGAAGCAGAAGGAAGAGGCAGGAGAGATGTCTTGGTGGTTAAGAGCATGCCTGCTGAATTTGATGAGGCCAAGTGCAGACATACAGCCAGGGCCCAGGTTGTTGGGACTGAATCAGGCAAAACATTTTGTTAGGATAATAAAGACTCACAGCTCTATCACCATGAGCCAGCATGCTTCAGAGACACCACCAAGCAGAGTAAGGCAAGATGGTTAGAAGAAGAAAATACTAGCATGTTCATGTGCCTGAAGAAGAACTCACATCCAAGACATACAGAGGAACAAACACCAACAAAAGCTTAACCAATTTAAAGCCAGTGAACAATTTGTCTAGACCTCCTCTATGAGGTACACGAATGGCCAACAGATACATGGAGACCCCTGTACTTCAAATGTTAGGAAAATGCAGATGTGATCCGCACATCATTGAGTACATCCGGTTTAGGTAAAGAAGTATAAAAACGGGTTGGAGAGATGGCTCAGTGTTTAAGAGCATTTCGTGCTCTTTCATCCTCCTGTATTCAATTTCAAGCACCCACATAATGGCTCACAACCATCTGCACTGAGGTCTTGTGCCCTCTTTTGCATGCAGAAAGAAGCGCTCGAGAGATAGCTCAGTGGTTAAGAATCCTGGCTGCCCTTCTAAAGGACAGAAGTTCGATTCCTGGCAACCACAGTTTTGCTCTCAAGATGAGATTTGGTGCCATCTACTGGCAACAGAAGGAAGAGGCAGGAGAGATGGCTCAGTGCTTAAGAGCATTGCCTGCTCTTCCAAAGATCAGAAGTTCGATTCCTGGACATCACATAATTGCTTCAAAATGAGGTTTGGTGCCTGTTGTAATAAGGGCGGCAGGGCTGCGTCCCCAGCACCCAGCCGCCCGCATGTATAGCTTATGCCCCGAAATAATTACACGGAAACTGTATTCTTTTAATCACTGCCTGGCCCATTAGTTCCAACCTCTTATTGGCTAGCTCTTACATATTGATCTAACCCATTTCTAATATTCTGTGTAGCACCATGTGCTGGCTTACCAGGAAAGATCTTAACCTGCGTCTGTCTGGAGTGGGAGAATCATGGCGACTCCTGTCTCGGCTTCTTTCTCCCAGCATTCTGTCTGTTTACTCCGCCTACCTAATTTTCTGTCCTATTAAAGGGGCCAAGGCAGTTTCTTTATTACTTAACCAATGAAACAACAGATAGAAAGATGACCCACCTCCATCATTTCCCCTTTTTCTGTTTAAACAACAAAGAAAGACTTTAACTTTAACATAGTAAAATTACATATAACAAAACAGTTATCAAGCAAGAATTACAGTTACAATATTTATATCTACTTTATCTTTTATCATAACTAAGGAAAACTATAACTATCTATTTATTCTTCAACTCCATCAAAGACTCCAGAAGGATATAATATTACCTAAGTAAACAAGAAATAAGAAAACTCTAGAAATGACAGAGACATCTTGCTGCCTGGACAGTCACCCAAAGTTCTTTTGTACCGTTGGGGCATCCATCTTCGGCCTACAGGCCCATAGTATCCAGCAGACACATTTTCATGAAGCAGGAAATTCCAAAGACAGTTCAGTCACTCTCTGCTGTGTCCTGCAGAACGTCTCACAGACTCTTTCATGAGTCAGAAACCCCGAAAGACCATCTCACCTTTAGGCAAGTTCAGCAGTCCTCTCTCTGCGGGTTCTCTGTGTCCAGTTTATGCATCAGTCCAGGCATGAGCAGTTTCATGCCCAAATGGCTATCAAACTCCATAAGGAGCCTCTTTGATGCCCATCTTCCTCTTGAAGTAACTGGTGCTGCCAAAAGCAGACGTGTCTCATTGTCATGAAAAGCCCTAAGTGATTAAAACATTAAATGCCATGTTCTGTAGTCTTTGAAAGATATGAAGAATGCCTATCTAAAATATATCTATGCACATCTTGAAAATCTAACTAACATGACTACAAGCTTGACTATTATTGATGATTATCCACTAACAACCTATATTTCTTAATTATACGTTACATTTTTAAATGAACTACACAATCACAATACCTTAATCAAGATCAGAGATACATATACACATAACAAAATTGACCTTAAAATCTATACCAATGCAAATTATTTATATCTATATCATATCCCCCTTTAAATGTAAAAGAACATTTATAAACCATATTTGGGAACATGGGCGCAGTTTTTCTCTCCAAACTGCTTCCTGCTGAATGGGGGCGCTGTATTCAGATCTTTCATGGTGTAACCTGTGTGTCAGGGTCATCTCAGTCGGCAGTTGAGTGAAGTAATTTTCTGAAGGTGTTCACAGCAACCTTTCAGGAGGGCGTGGTCTATCATACCATATCGGGATAGACACAATCCACAGAGTCTCATCCTCTGTGAAAACAAAAGAAGACCCTCTCCAAAGCATCATATCCTTAGACCCATATTCTAAAATCATAATACCCTTGTATCCATTTTGGTTTAGCTTGGCAGCCCATATAATGAAATATCTCTCTGCAGTTAGCTCCTTTACAGTCAAAAATTTTAAAGAAAACACAATAATACAAAAAATCCAGACTCTTTGTGAATTTTCCATTTTTACATGGCTTATTTTTCTTTATTTCTTTTAATCTATAACTATCTGTACTCTGTCTCTTTAAAGACTTTATCCTTTTTTTTTTTAAACCATTAACTTTATTCTCTATATATTTTCTTCTCTCTCTCAAGCCTACGTACATTCATCCAACACTGTGGTCTTTTATGTCTGAATCTGTTTTATTGTGAATCTGTAATTTTTTTACTATTCAGGAGCATTTCTTAAAATGTTAAGCACTTCTTAAAAACTTAAGTTGCACCATATACAGATAATATGGTACTGCCTGTGTCCTGCCCAGTCTAAACCTTAACTGCGCTGTTATTATGGTAATTACGGTAGTTCCTGCTTGAGACCAGACTGCTTGAGCATGGCGGAGTTGAGCGGCTCCTGCCTCAGAGCCATTTGGTGCCCCTGAGCCACACACAGTTCCAGGCACACAACAGTCCACATTGCCATCAAGCAAGCCGTAGCACTTTACTCCAAATGCTCCATTCAAAAGCTATGTCTCCTGCAGGAGCCAGACAGAGATTGTAATGGCGGCACAGCCCAGAAAGCCAGCATTTGAAAACAGCCAGTTTTTTCCTGTTGCTGAGTCAGGACAATTTCTTTGCCGCACGCAACCCACAAACAGCAAAAAGCTGTCTTAAATTCTCTCTGTGTCCTTTTTAAGCCCTCTCAGGTTTCAAGTGGAGTTCATTAGCACGTTGGGTGCCACTCTGTTGTAATAAGAGCGGCGGGGTTGAGTCTCCGGCACCCGGCCGCCCACATGGCTAGCTTATGCCCCGAAATAATTACACGGAAACTGTATTCTTTTAAACACTGCCTGGCCCATTAGTTCCGGCCTCTTATTGGCTAGCTCTTTCATATTGATCTAACCCATTTCTAATATTCTGTGTAGTACCACGAGCTGGCTTACCAGGGAGAATCTTAACCTGCGTCTGTCTGGAGTGGGAGAATCATGGCGACTCCTGACTCGGCTTCTTTCTCCCAGCATTCTGTCTGTTTACTCCGCCTACCTAATTTTCTGTCCTATTAAAGGGGCCAAGGCAGTTTCTTTATTACTTAACCAATGAAACCACAGATAGGAAGATGACCCACCTCCATCAGGTGCCCTCTACTGGAAGCAGAAGGAAGAGGCAGGAGAGATGTCTTGGTGCTTAGATCATGCCTGCTGAGTTTGTTGAGGCCAAATGCAGTCATACAGCCAGGGCCCAGGTTGTTGGGACTGAATCAGGCAAAACATTTTGTTAGGATAATAAAGACTCACAGCTCTATGACCATGAGCCAGCATGCTTCAGAGACACCACCAAGAAGAGTAAGGCAAGATGGTAAGAAGAAGAAAATAACAGCATGTTCATGTGCCTGAAGAAGAACTCACATTCAAGACATACAAAGGAACAAACACCAACAAATCTTAACCAATTTAAAGCCAGTGAAACAATTTGTCTAGACCTCCTCTATGAGGTACACGAATGGCCAACAGATCCATGGAGACCCCTGTACTTCAAATGTTAGGAAAACGCAGATGTGATCCACACATCATTGAGTACATCTGGTTTAGGTAAAGAAGAGGAAAAACGGGTTGGAGAGATGGCTCAGTGTTTAAGAGGATATCGTGCTCTTTCATCCACCTGTATCCAATTTCAAGCAACCACATAATGGCTCGCAACCATCTGCCCTGAGGTCTTGTGCCCTCCTTTTGATGCAGAAAGAAGCGCTCGAGATATAGCTCAGTGGTTAAGAATACTAGCTGCCCTTCTAAAGGTCAGAAGTTCGATTCCTGGCAACCACAGTTTTGCTCTCAAAATGAGATTTGGAGCCATCTACTGGCAATAGAAGGAAGAGGCAGGAGAGATGGCTCAGTGCTTCAGAGCATTGCCTGCTGAGTTTGATGAGGCCAAGTGCAGACATAGAGTCAGGGCAAAGGCCAGGGCCCACGTTATTGTGACTGAATTAGGCAAAGGTTTTTTAGGATGTTAAAGACTCACAGCTCTATCACCATGAGCCATCGTGCTTCAGAGACAACACTAAGGAGAGTAAGGCAAGATGGCTAGAAGAAGAAAACACTGGCATGTTCATGTGCCTTAAAGAGAACTCACATCCAAGACAATCAAAGGACTACAAACACCAGCAAAATGTTAACCAATTTAAAGCCAGAGAAACAATTTATCCTGACCTCCTCTATGAGGTCCATGAACAGCCATTAGGTCCATGGAGACCCCTGTACTCCACATTTTAGGGGAATGCAGATGTGATCCACACACCACATTGAGTAAACCTGGTTTAGTTAAAGAAGTTGGCTCAGTGGTTAAGAGCATTGCCTGCTCTTCCAAAGATCAGAAGTTCGATTCCTGTACATCACATAATTGCTTCAAAATGAGGTTTGGTGCCCTCTACTAGAAGCAGAAGGAAGAGGCAGGAGAGATGTCTTGGTGGTTAAGAGCATGCCTGCTGAGTTTGATGAGGCCAAGTGCAGACATACAGCCAGGGCCCAGGTTGTTGGGACTGAATCAGGCAAAACATTTTGTTAGGATAATAAAGACTCACAGCTCTATCACCATGAGCCAGCATGCTTCAGAGACACCACCAAGCAGGGTAAGGCAAGTTGGTTAGAAGGAGAAAATACTAGCATGTTCATGTGCCTGAAGAAGAACTCACATCCAAGACATACAAAGGAACAAACACCAACAAAAGCTTAACCAATTTAAAGCCAGTGAAACAATTTGTCTAGAACTCCTCAATGAGGTACACGAATGGCCAACAGATCCATGGAGACCCTTGTACTTCCAATGTTAGGAAAATGCAGATGTGATGCACACATCATTGAGTACATCTGATTTAGGTAAAGAAGTAGAAAAACGGGTTGGAGAGATGGCTCAGTGTTAAAGAGCATTTCGTGCTCTTTCATCCTCCTGTATCCAATTGCAAGCAACCACATAATGGCTCACAACCATCTGCACTGAGGTCTTGTGCCCTCTATTGGATGCAGAAAGAAGCGCTCGAGAGATAGCTCAGTGGTTAAGAATACTGGCTGCCCTTCTAAAGGTCAGAAGTTAGATTCCTGGCAACCACAGTTTTGCTCTCAAAATGAGATTTGGTGCCATCTACTGGCAACAGAAGGGAGAGGCAGGAGAGATGGCTCAGTGCTTAAGAGCATTGCCTGCTGAGTTTGATGAGGCCAAGTGCAGACATAGAGTCAGGGCAAAGGCCAGGGCCCACGTTATTGTGACTGAATTAGGCAAACGATTTTTTAGGATGTTAAAGACTCACAGCTCTATCACCATGAGACATCGTGCTTCAGAGACAACACTAAGGAGAGTAAGGCAAGATGGCTAGAAGAAGAAAACACTGGCATGTTCATGTGCCTTAAAGAGAACTCACATCCAAGACAATCAAAGGACTACAAACACCAGCAAAATGTTAACCAATTTAAAGCCAGAGAAACAATTTATCCTGACCTCCTCTATGAGGTCCATGAACAGCCAATAGGTCCATGGAGACCCCTGTACTCCACATGTTAGGGGAATGCAGATGTGATCCACACACCACATTGAGTAAACCTGGTTTAGTTAAAGAAGTTGAAACATGGGTCGGAGAGTTTGCTCAGTGGTTAAGAACATGGCCTGCTCTTCCAAAGATCAGAAGTTCGATTCCTGGACATCACATAATTGCTTCAAAATGAGGTTTGGTGCCCTCTACTGGAAGAAGAAGGAAGAGGCAGGAGAGATGTCTTGGTGGTTAAGAGCATGCCTGCTGAGTTTGATGAGGCCAAGTGCAGACGTACAACCAGGGCCCTGGTTGTTGGGACTGAATCAGGCAAAACATTTTGTTAGGATAATAAAGACTCACAGCTCTATCACCATGAGCCAGCATGCTTCAGAGACACCACCAAGCAGAGTAAGGCAGGATGGTTCGAAGAAGAAAATACTAGCATGTTCATGTACCTGAAGAAGAACTCACATCCAAGACATACAAAGGAACAAACACCAACAAAAGCTTAACCAATTTAAAGCCAGTGGAACAATTTGTCTAGACCTCCTCTATGAGGTACACGAATGGCCAACAGATCCATGGAGACCCCTGTACTTCAAATGTTAGGAAAATGCAGATGTGACCCACACATCATTGAGTACATCTGGTTTAGGTAAAGAAGTAGAAAAACGGGTTGGAGAGATGGCTCAGGGTTAAAGAGCATTTCGTGCTCTTTCATCCTCCTGTATCCAATTGCAAGCAACCACATAATGGCTCACAACCATCTGCACTGAGGTCTTGTGCCCTCTTTTGGATGCAGAAAGAAGCGTTCGAGGGATAGCTCAGTGGTTAAGAATCCTGGCTGCCCTGCTAAAGGTCAGAAGTTCGATTCCTGGCAACCTGGCAACCACAGCTTTGCTTTCAAAATGAGATTTGGTGCGATCTATTGGCAACAGAAGGAAGAGGCAGGAGAGATGGCTCAGTGATTAAGAGCATTGCCTGCTGAGTTTGATGAGGCCAAGTGCAGACATAGAGTCAGGGCAAAGGCGAGGGCCCACATTATTGTGACTGAATTAGGCAAACGTTTTTTTTGGATGTTAAAGACTCACAGCTCTATCACCATGAGCCATCGTGCTTCAGAGACAACACTAAGGAGAGTAAGGCAAGATGGCTAGAAGAAGAAAACACTGGCATGTTCATGTGCCTTAAAGAGAACTCACATCCAAGACAATCAAAGGACTACAAACACCAGCAAAATGTTAACCAATTAAAAGCCAGAGAAACAATATATTCTGACCTCCTCTATGAGGTACATGTACAGCCATTAGGTCCATGGAGACCCCTGTACTCCACATGTTAGGGGAATGCAGATTTGATCCACAAACCACATTGGGTAAACCTGGTTTAGTTAAAGTTGAAAAACGGGTCGGAGAGATGGCTCAGTGGTTAAGAGCATTGCCTGCTCTTCCAAAGATCAGAAGTTCGATTCCTGGACATCACATAATTGCTTCAAAATTAGGTTTGGTGCCCTCTACTGGAAGCAGAAGGAAGAGGCAGGAGAAATGTCTTGGTGGTTAAGAGCATGCCTGCTGAGTTTGTTGAGGCCAAGTGCAGACATACAGCCAGGGCCCAGGTTTTTGGGACTGAATCAGGCAAAACACTTTGTTAGGATAATAAAGACTCACACCTCTATCACCATGAGCCAGCATGCTTCAGAGACACCACCAAGCAGAGTAAGGCAAGTTGGTTAGAAGGAGAAAATACTAGCATGTTCATGTGCCTGAAGAACAACTCACATCCAAGACATACAAAGGAACAAACACCAACAAAAGCTTAACCAATTTAAAGCCAGTGAAACAATTTGTCTAGACCTCCTTAATGAGGTACACGAATGGACAACTGATCCTTGGAGACCCCTGTACTTCAAATGTTAGGAAAATGCAGATGTGATCCACACATCATTGAATACATCTGGTTTAGGTAAAGAAGTTGAAAAACGGGTTGGAGAGATGGCTCAGTGTTTAAGAGCATTTCGTGCTCTTTCATCCTCCTGTATCCAATTTCAAGCAACCACATAATGGCTCACAACCGTCTGCACTGAGGTCTTGTGCCCTCTTTTGGATGCAGAAAGAAGCACTCGAGAGATAGCTCAGTGGTTAAGAATCCTGGCTGCCCTTCTAAAGGTCAGAAGTTCGATTCCTGGCAACCACAGTTTTGCTCTCAAAATGAGATTTGGTGCCATCTACTGTCAACAG
>NW_026646882.1:182500-202008 GCF_950005125.1 Chionomys nivalis | reverse complement strand
GAGTCGCCATGATTCTCCCACTCCAGACAGACGCAGGTTAAGATCTTTCCTGGTAAGCCAGCTCATGGTGCTACACAGAATATTAGAAATGGGTTAGATCAATATGTAAGAGCTAGCCAATAAGAGGTTGGAACTAATGGGCCAGGCAGTGATTAAAAGAATACAGTTTCCGTGTAATTATTTCGGGGCATAAGCTATACATGCGGGCGGCTGGGTGCTGGGGACGCAGCCCTGCCGCCCTTATTACAACAGGCACCAAACCTCATTTTGAAGCAATTATGTGATGTCCAGGAATCGAACTTCTGATCTTTGGAAGAGCAGGCAATGCTCTTAACCACTGAGCCATCTCTCCGACCCGTTTTTCAACTTCTTTAACTAAACCAGGATTACTCAATGTGGTGTGTGGATCACATCTGCATTCCCCTAACATGTGGAGTACAGGGGTCTCCTTGGACCTATTGGCTGTTCATGTACCTCATAGAGGAGGTCAGCATAAATTGTTTCTCTGGCTTTAAACTGGTTAACATTTTGCTGGTGTTTGTAGTCCTTTGATTGTCTTGGATGTGAGTTCTCTTTAAGGCACATGAACATGCCAGTGTTTTCTTCTTCTAGCCATCTTGCCTTACTCTCCTTAGTGTTGTCTCTGAAGCACGCTGTCTCATGGTGATAGAGCTTTGAGTATTTATCATCCTAAAAAAAGTTTGCCTAATTCAGTCACAATAACGTGGGCCCTGGCCTTTGCCCTGACTCTATGTCTGCATTTGGCCTCATCAAACTCAGCAGGCAATGCTCTTAAGCACTGAGCCATCTCTCCTGCCTCTTCCTTCTGTTGCCAGTAGATTGCACCAAATCTCATTTTGATAACAAAACTGTGGTTGCCACGAATCGAACTTCTGACCTTTAGAAGGGCAGCCAGGATTCTTAACCACTGAGCTATCTCTCGAGCGCTTCTTTCTGCATCCAAAAGAGGGCACAAGACCTCAGTGCAGATGGGTGTGAGCCATTATGTGGTTGCTTGAAATTGAATACAGGAGCATGAAACAGCACGAAATGCTCTTAAACACTGAGCCATCTCTCCAACCCGTTTTTCTACTTCTTTACCTAAACCAGATGTACTCAATGATGTGTGGATCACATCTGCATTTTCCTAACATTTGAAGTACAGGGGTCTCCATGGATCTGTTGGCCATTCGTGTACCTCATAGAGGAGGTCTAGACAAATTGTTTCACTGGCTTTAAATTGGTTAAGATTTGTTGGTGTTTGTTCCTTTGTATGTCTTGAATGTGAGTTCTTCTTCAGGCACATGAACATGCTGTTATTTTCTTCTTCTTACCATCTTGCCTTACTCTTCTTGGTGGTGTCTCTGAAGCATGCTGGCTCATGGTGATAGAGCTGTGAGTCTTTATTATCCTAACAAAATGTTTTGCCTGATTCAGTCCCAACAACCTGGGCCCTGGCTGTATGACTGCATTTGGCCTCAACAAACTCAGCAGGCATGATCTAAGCACCAAGACATCTCTCCTGCCTCTTCCTTCTGCTTCCAGTAGAGGGCACCTGATGGAGGTGGGTCATCTTTCTATCTGTGGTTTCATTGGTTAAGTAATAAAGAAACTGCCTTGGCCCCTTTAATAGGACAGAAAATTAGGTAGGCGGAGTAAACAGACAGAATGCTGGGAGAAAGAAGCCGAGTCAGGAGTCGCCATGATTCTCCCACTCCAGACAGACGCAGGTTAAGATTCTCCCTGGTAAGCCAGCTCGTGGTACTACACAGAATATTAGAAATGGGTTAGATCAATATGAAAGAGCTAGCCAATAATAGGCCGGAACTAATGGGCCAGGCAGTGTTTAAAAGAATACAGTTTCCGTGTAATTATTTCGGGGCATAAGCTAGCCATGTGGGCGGCCGGGTGCCGGAGACTCAACCCCGCCGCTCTTATTACAACAGAGTGGCACCCAACGTGCTAATGAACTCCACTTGAAACCTGAGAGGGCTTAAAAAGGACACAGAGAGAATTTAAGACAGCTTTTTGCTGTTTGTGGGTTGCGTGCGGCAAAGAAATTGTCCTGACTCAGCAACAGGAAAAAACTGGCTGTTTTAAAATGCTGGCTTTCTGGGCTGTGCCGCCATTACGATCTCTGTCTGGCTCCTGCAGGAGACAGAGCTTTTGAATGGAGCATTTGGAGTAAAGTGCTACGGCTTGCTTGATGGCAATGTGGACTGTTGTGTGCCTGGAACTGTGTGTGGCTCAGGGGCACCAAATGGCTCTGAGGCAGGAGCCGCTCAACTCCGCCATGCTCAAGCAGTCTGGTCTCAAGCAGGAACTACCGTAATTACCATAATAACAGCGCAGTTAAGGTTTAGACTGGGCAGGACACAGGCAGTACCATATTATCTGTATATGGTGCAACTTAAGTTTTTAAGAAGTGCTTAACATTTTAAGAAATGCTCCTGAATAGTAAAAAAATTACAGATTCACAATAAAACAGATTCAGACATAAAAGACCACAGTGTTGGATGAATGTACGTAGGCTTGAGAGAGAGAAGAAAAATATATAGAGAAAAAAGTTAATGGTTTAAAAAAAAAAGGATAAAGTCTTTAAAGAGACAGAGTACAGATAGTTATAGATTAAAAGAAATAAAGAAAAATAAGCCACGTAAAAATGGAAAATTCACAAAGAGTCTGGATTTTTTGTATTATTGTGTTTTCTTTAAAATTTTTGACTGTAAAGGAGCTAACTGCAGAGAGATATTTCATTATATGGGCTGCCAAGCTAAACCAAAATGGATACAAGGGTATTATGATTTTAGAATATGGGTCTAAGGATATGATGCTTTGGAGAGGGTCTTCTTTTGTTTTCACAGAGGATGAGACTCTGTGGATTGTGTCTATCCCGATATGGTATGATAGACCACGCCCTCCTGAAAGGTTGCTGTGAACACCTTCAGAAAATTACTTCACTCAACTGCCGACTGAGATGACCCTGACACACAGGTTACACCATGAAAGATCTGAATACAGCGCCCCCATTCAGCAGGAAGCAGTTTGGAGAGAAAAACTGCGCCCATGTTCCCAAATATGGTTTATAAATGTTCTTTTACATTTAAAGGGGGATATGATATAGATATAAATAATTTGCATTGGTATAGATTTTAAGGTCAATTTTGTTATGTGTATATGTATCTCTGATCTTGATTAAGGTATTGTGATTGTGTAGTTCATTTAAAAATGTAACGTATAATTAAGAAATATAGGTTGTTAGTGGATAATCATCAATAATAGTCAAGCTTGTAGTCATGTTAGTTAGATTTTCAAGGTGTGCATAGATATATTTTAGATAGGCATTCTTCATATCTTTCAAAGACTACAGAACATGGCATTTAATGTTTTAATCACTTAGGGCTTTTCATGACAATGAGACACGTCTGCTTTTGGCAGCACCAGTTACTTCAAGAGGAAGATGGGCATCAAAGAGGCTCCTTATGGAGTTTGATAGCCATTTGGGCATGAAACTGCTCATGCCTGGACTGATGCATAAACTGGACACAGAGAACCCGCAGAGAGAGGACTGCTGAACTTGCCTAAAGGTGAGATGGTCTTTCGGGGTTTCTGACTCATGAAAGAGTCTGTGAGACGTTCTGCAGGACACAGCAGATAGTGACTGAACTGTCTTTGGAATTTCCTGCTTCATGAAAATGTGTCTGCTGGATACTATGGGCCTGTAGGCCGAAGATGGATGCCCCAACGGTACAAAAGAACTTTGGGTGACTGTCCAGGCAGCAAGATGTCTCTGTCATTTCTAGAGTTTTCTTATTTCTTGTTTACTTAGGTAATATTATATCCTTCTGGAGTCTTTGATGGAGTTGAAGAATAAATAGATAGTTATAGTTTTCCTTAGTTATGATAAAAGATAAAGTAGATATAAATATTGTAACTGTAATTCTTGCTTGATAACTGTTTTGTTATATGTAATTTTACTATGTTAAAGTTAAAGTCTTTCTTTTTTGTTTAAACAGAAAAAGGGGAAATGATGGAGGTGGGTCATCTTTCTATCTGTTGTTTCATTGGTTAAGTAATAAAGAAACTGCCTTGGCCCCTTTAATAGGACAGAAAATTAGGTAGGCGGAGTAAACAGACAGAATGCTGGGAGAAAGAAGCCGAGTCAGGAGTCGCCATGATTCTCCCACTCCAGACAGACGCAGGTTAAGATCTTTCCTGGTAAGCCAGCTCATGGTGCTACACAGAATATTAGAAATGGGTTAGATCAATATGTAAGAGCTAGCCAATAAGAGGTTGGAACTAATGGGCCAGGCAGTGATTAAAAGAATACAGCTTCCGTGTAATTATTTCGGGGCATAAGCTATACATGCGGGCGGCTGGGTGCTGGGGACGCAGCCCTGCCGCCCTTATTACAACAGGCACCAAACCTCATTTTGAAGCAATTATGTGATGTCCAGGAATCGAACTTCTGATCTTTGGAAGAGCAGGCAATGCTCTTAACCACTGAGCCATCTCTCCGACCCGTTTTTCAACTTCTTTAACTAAACCAGGATTACTCAATGTGGTGTGTGGATCACATCTGCATTCCCCTAACATGTGGAGTACAGGGGTCTCCTTGGACCTATTGGCTGTTCATGTACCTCATAGAGGAGGTCAGCATAAATTGTTTCTCTGGCTTTAAACTGGTTAACATTTTGCTGGTGTTTGTAGTCCTTTGATTGTCTTGGGTGTGAGTTCTCTTTAAGGCACATGAACATGCCAGTGTTTTCTTCTTCTAGCCATCTTGCCTTACTCTCCTTAGTGTTGTCTCTGAAGCACGCTGTCTCATGGTGATAGAGCTTTGAGTATTTATCATCCTAAAAAAAGTTTGCCTAATTCAGTCACAATAACGTGGGCCCTGGCCTTTGCCCTGACTCTATGTCTGCATTTGGCCTCATCAAACTCAGCAGGCAATGCTCTTAAGCACTGAGCCATCTCTCCTGCCTCTTCCTTCTGTTGCCAGTAGATTGCACCAAATCTCATTTTGATAACAAAACTGTGGTTGCCACGAATCGAACTTCTGACCTTTAGAAGGGCAGCCAGGATTCTTAACCACTGAGCTATCTCTCGAGCGCTTCTTTCTGCATCCAAAAGAGGGCACAAGACCTCAGTGCAGATGGGTGTGAGCCATTATGTGGTTGCTTGAAATTGAATACAGGAGCATGAAACAGCACGAAATGCTCTTAAACACTGAGCCATCTCTCCAACCCGTTTTTCTACTTCTTTACCTAAACCAGATGTACTCAATGATGTGTGGATCACATCTGCATTTTCCTAACATTTGAAGTACAGGGGTCTCCATGGATCTGTTGGCCATTCGTGTACCTCATAGAGGAGGTCTAGACAAATTGTTTCACTGGCTTTAAATTGGTTAAGATTTGTTGGTGTTTGTTCCTTTGTATGTCTTGAATGTGAGTTCTTCTTCAGGCACATGAACATGCTGTTATTTTCTTCTTCTTACCATCTTGCCTTACTCTTCTTGGTGGTGTCTCTGAAGCATGCTGGCTCATGGTGATAGAGCTGTGAGTCTTTATTATCCTAACAAAATGTTTTGCCTGATTCAGTCCCAACAACCTGGGCCCTGGCTGTATGACTGCATTTGGCCTCAACAAACTCAGCAGGCATGATCTAAGCACCAAGACATCTCTCCTGCCTCTTCCTTCTGCTTCCAGTAGAGGGCACCTGATGGAGGTGGGTCATCTTTCTATCTGTGGTTTCATTGGTTAAGTAATAAAGAAACTGCCTTGGCCCCTTTAATAGGACAGAAAATTAGGTAGGCGGAGTAAACAGACAGAATGCTGGGAGAAAGAAGCCGAGTCAGGAGTCGCCATGATTCTCCCACTCCAGACAGACGCAGGTTAAGATTCTCCCTGGTAAGCCAGCTCGTGGTACTACACAGAATATTAGAAATGGGTTAGATCAATATGAAAGAGCTAGCCAATAATAGGCCGGAACTAATGGGCCAGGCAGTGTTTAAAAGAATACAGTTTCCGTGTAATTATTTCGGGGCATAAGCTAGCCATGTGGGCGGCCGGGTGCCGGAGACTCAACCCCGCCGCTCTTATTACAACAGAGTGGCACCCAACGTGCTAATGAACTCCACTTGAAACCTGAGAGGGCTTAAAAAGGACACAGAGAGAATTTAAGACAGCTTTTTGCTGTTTGTGGGTTGCGTGCGGCAAAGAAATTGTCCTGACTCAGCAACAGGAAAAAACTGGCTGTTTTAAAATGCTGGCTTTCTGGGCTGTGCCGCCATTACGATCTCTGTCTGGCTCCTGCAGGAGACAGAGCTTTTGAATGGAGCATTTGGAGTAAAGTGCTACGGCTTGCTTGATGGCAATGTGGACTGTTGTGTGCCTGGAACTGTGTGTGGCTCAGGGGCACCAAATGGCTCTGAGGCAGGAGCCGCTCAACTCCGCCATGCTCAAGCAGTCTGGTCTCAAGCAGGAACTACCGTAATTACCATAATAACAGCGCAGTTAAGGTTTAGACTGGGCAGGACACAGGCAGTACCATATTATCTGTATATGGTGCAACTTAAGTTTTTAAGAAGTGCTTAACATTTTAAGAAATGCTCCTGAATAGTAAAAAAATTACAGATTCACAATAAAACAGATTCAGACATAAAAGACCACAGTGTTGGATGAATGTACGTAGGCTTGAGAGAGAGAAGAAAAATATATAGAGAAAAAAGTTAATGGTTTAAAAAAAAAGGATAAAGTCTTTAAAGAGACAGAGTACAGATAGTTATAGATTAAAAGAAATAAAGAAAAATAAGCCACGTAAAAATGGAAAATTCACAAAGAGTCTGGATTTTTTGTATTATTGTGTTTTCTTTAAAATTTTTGACTGTAAAGGAGCTAACTGCAGAGAGATATTTCATTATATGGGCTGCCAAGCTAAACCAAAATGGATACAAGGGTATTATGATTTTAGAATATGGGTCTAAGGATATGATGCTTTGGAGAGGGTCTTCTTTTGTTTTCACAGAGGATGAGACTCTGTGGATTGTGTCTATCCCGATATGGTATGATAGACCACGCCCTCCTGAAAGGTTGCTGTGAACACCTTCAGAAAATTACTTCACTCAACTGCCGACTGAGATGACCCTGACACACAGGTTACACCATGAAAGATCTGAATACAGCGCCCCCATTCAGCAGGAAGCAGTTTGGAGAGAAAAACTGCGCCCATGTTCCCAAATATGGTTTATAAATGTTCTTTTACATTTAAAGGGGGATATGATATAGATATAAATAATTTGCATTGGTATAGATTTTAAGGTCAATTTTGTTATGTGTATATGTATCTCTGATCTTGATTAAGGTATTGTGATTGTGTAGTTCATTTAAAAATGTAACGTATAATTAAGAAATATAGGTTGTTAGTGGATAATCATCAATAATAGTCAAGCTTGTAGTCATGTTAGTTAGATTTTCAAGGTGTGCATAGATATATTTTAGATAGGCATTCTTCATATCTTTCAAAGACTACAGAACATGGCATTTAATGTTTTAATCACTTAGGGCTTTTCATGACAATGAGACACGTCTGCTTTTGGCAGCACCAGTTACTTCAAGAGGAAGATGGGCATCAAAGAGGCTCCTTATGGAGTTTGATAGCCATTTGGGCATGAAACTGCTCATGCCTGGACTGATGCATAAACTGGACACAGAGAACCCGCAGAGAGAGGACTGCTGAACTTGCCTAAAGGTGAGATGGTCTTTCGGGGTTTCTGACTCATGAAAGAGTCTGTGAGACGTTCTGCAGGACACAGCAGATAGTGACTGAACTGTCTTTGGAATTTCCTGCTTCATGAAAATGTGTCTGCTGGATACTATGGGCCTGTAGGCCGAAGATGGATGCCCCAACGGTACAAAAGAACTTTGGGTGACTGTCCAGGCAGCAAGATGTCTCTGTCATTTCTAGAGTTTTCTTATTTCTTGTTTACTTAGGTAATATTATATCCTTCTGGAGTCTTTGATGGAGTTGAAGAATAAATAGATAGTTATAGTTTTCCTTAGTTATGATAAAAGATAAAGTAGATATAAATATTGTAACTGTAATTCTTGCTTGATAACTGTTTTGTTATATGTAATTTTACTATGTTAAAGTTAAAGTCTTTCTTTTTTGTTTAAACAGAAAAAGGGGAAATGATGGAGGTGGGTCATCTTTCTATCTGTTGTTTCATTGGTTAAGTAATAAAGAAACTGCCTTGGCCCCTTTAATAGGACAGAAAATTAGGTAGGCGGAGTAAACAGACAGAATGCTGGGAGAAAGAAGCCGAGTCAGGAGTCGCCATGATTCTCCCACTCCAGACAGACGCAGGTTAAGATCTTTCCTGGTAAGCCAGCTCATGGTGCTACACAGAATATTAGAAATGGGTTAGATCAATATGTAAGAGCTAGCCAATAAGAGGTTGGAACTAATGGGCCAGGCAGTGATTAAAAGAATACAGCTTCCGTGTAATTATTTCGGGGCATAAGCTATACATGCGGGCGGCTGGGTGCTGGGGACGCAGCCCTGCCGCCCTTATTACAACAGGCACCAAACCTCATTTTGAAGCAATTATGTGATGTCCAGGAATCGAACTTCTGATCTTTGGAAGAGCAGGCAATGCTCTTAACCACTGAGCCATCTCTCCGACCCGTTTTTCAACTTCTTTAACTAAACCAGGATTACTCAATGTGGTGTGTGGATCACATCTGCATTCCCCTAACATGTGGAGTACAGGGGTCTCCTTGGACCTATTGGCTGTTCATGTACCTCATAGAGGAGGTCAGCATAAATTGTTTCTCTGGCTTTAAACTGGTTAACATTTTGCTGGTGTTTGTAGTCCTTTGATTGTCTTGGGTGTGAGTTCTCTTTAAGGCACATGAACATGCCAGTGTTTTCTTCTTCTAGCCATCTTGCCTTACTCTCCTTAGTGTTGTCTCTGAAGCACGCTGTCTCATGGTGATAGAGCTTTGAGTATTTATCATCCTAAAAAAAGTTTGCCTAATTCAGTCACAATAACGTGGGCCCTGGCCTTTGCCCTGACTCTATGTCTGCATTTGGCCTCATCAAACTCAGCAGGCAATGCTCTTAAGCACTGAGCCATCTCTCCTGCCTCTTCCTTCTGTTGCCAGTAGATTGCACCAAATCTCATTTTGATAACAAAACTGTGGTTGCCACGAATCGAACTTCTGACCTTTAGAAGGGCAGCCAGGATTCTTAACCACTGAGCTATCTCTCGAGCGCTTCTTTCTGCATCCAAAAGAGGGCACAAGACCTCAGTGCAGATGGGTGTGAGCCATTATGTGGTTGCTTGAAATTGAATACAGGAGCATGAAACAGCACGAAATGCTCTTAAACACTGAGCCATCTCTCCAACCCGTTTTTCTACTTCTTTACCTAAACCAGATGTACTCAATGATGTGTGGATCACATCTGCATTTTCCTAACATTTGAAGTACAGGGGTCTCCATGGATCTGTTGGCCATTCGTGTACCTCATAGAGGAGGTCTAGACAAATTGTTTCACTGGCTTTAAATTGGTTAAGATTTGTTGGTGTTTGTTCCTTTGTATGTCTTGAATGTGAGTTCTTCTTCAGGCACATGAACATGCTGTTATTTTCTTCTTCTTACCATCTTGCCTTACTCTTCTTGGTGGTGTCTCTGAAGCATGCTGGCTCATGGTGATAGAGCTGTGAGTCTTTATTATCCTAACAAAATGTTTTGCCTGATTCAGTCCCAACAACCTGGGCCCTGGCTGTATGACTGCATTTGGCCTCAACAAACTCAGCAGGCATGATCTAAGCACCAAGACATCTCTCCTGCCTCTTCCTTCTGCTTCCAGTAGAGGGCACCTGATGGAGGTGGGTCATCTTTCTATCTGTGGTTTCATTGGTTAAGTAATAAAGAAACTGCCTTGGCCCCTTTAATAGGACAGAAAATTAGGTAGGCGGAGTAAACAGACAGAATGCTGGGAGAAAGAAGCCGAGTCAGGAGTCGCCATGATTCTCCCACTCCAGACAGACGCAGGTTAAGATTCTCCCTGGTAAGCCAGCTCGTGGTACTACACAGAATATTAGAAATGGGTTAGATCAATATGAAAGAGCTAGCCAATAATAGGCCGGAACTAATGGGCCAGGCAGTGTTTAAAAGAATACAGTTTCCATGTAATTATTTCGGGGCATAAGCTAGCCATGTGGGCGGCCGGGTGCCGGAGACTCAACCCCGCCGCTCTTATTACAACAGAGTGGCACCCAACGTGCTAATGAACTCCACTTGAAACCTGAGAGGGCTTAAAAAGGACACAGAGAGAATTTAAGACAGCTTTTTGCTGTTTGTGGGTTGCGTGCGGCAAAGAAATTGTCCTGACTCAGCAACAGGAAAAAACTGGCTGTTTTAAAATGCTGGCTTTCTGGGCTGTGCCGCCATTACGATCTCTGTCTGGCTCCTGCAGGAGACAGAGCTTTTGAATGGAGCATTTGGAGTAAAGTGCTACGGCTTGCTTGATGGCAATGTGGACTGTTGTGTGCCTGGAACTGTGTGTGGCTCAGGGGCACCAAATGGCTCTGAGGCAGGAGCCGCTCAACTCCGCCATGCTCAAGCAGTCTGGTCTCAAGCAGGAACTACCGTAATTACCATAATAACAGCGCAGTTAAGGTTTAGACTGGGCAGGACACAGGCAGTACCATATTATCTGTATATGGTGCAACTTAAGTTTTTAAGAAGTGCTTAACATTTTAAGAAATGCTCCTGAATAGTAAAAAAATTACAGATTCACAATAAAACAGATTCAGACATAAAAGACCACAGTGTTGGATGAATGTACGTAGGCTTGAGAGAGAGAAGAAAAATATATAGAGAAAAAAGTTAATGGTTTAAAAAAAAAGGATAAAGTCTTTAAAGAGACAGAGTACAGATAGTTATAGATTAAAAGAAATAAAGAAAAATAAGCCACGTAAAAATGGAAAATTCACAAAGAGTCTGGATTTTTTGTATTATTGTGTTTTCTTTAAAATTTTTGACTGTAAAGGAGCTAACTGCAGAGAGATATTTCATTATATGGGCTGCCAAGCTAAACCAAAATGGATACAAGGGTATTATGATTTTAGAATATGGGTCTAAGGATATGATGCTTTGGAGAGGGTCTTCTTTTGTTTTCACAGAGGATGAGACTCTGTGGATTGTGTCTATCCCGATATGGTATGATAGACCACGCCCTCCTGAAAGGTTGCTGTGAACACCTTCAGAAAATTACTTCACTCAACTGCCGACTGAGATGACCCTGACACACAGGTTACACCATGAAAGATCTGAATACAGCGCCCCCATTCAGCAGGAAGCAGTTTGGAGAGAAAAACTGCGCCCATGTTCCCAAATATGGTTTATAAATGTTCTTTTACATTTAAAGGGGGATATGATATAGATATAAATAATTTGCATTGGTATAGATTTTAAGGTCAATTTTGTTATGTGTATATGTATCTCTGATCTTGATTAAGGTATTGTGATTGTGTAGTTCATTTAAAAATGTAACGTATAATTAAGAAATATAGGTTGTTAGTGGATAATCATCAATAATAGTCAAGCTTGTAGTCATGTTAGTTAGATTTTCAAGGTGTGCATAGATATATTTTAGATAGGCATTCTTCATATCTTTCAAAGACTACAGAACATGGCATTTAATGTTTTAATCACTTAGGGCTTTTCATGACAATGAGACACGTCTGCTTTTGGCAGCACCAGTTACTTCAAGAGGAAGATGGGCATCAAAGAGGCTCCTTATGGAGTTTGATAGCCATTTGGGCATGAAACTGCTCATGCCTGGACTGATGCATAAACTGGACACAGAGAACCCGCAGAGAGAGGACTGCTGAACTTGCCTAAAGGTGAGATGGTCTTTCGGGGTTTCTGACTCATGAAAGAGTCTGTGAGACGTTCTGCAGGACACAGCAGATAGTGACTGAACTGTCTTTGGAATTTCCTGCTTCATGAAAATGTGTCTGCTGGATACTATGGGCCTGTAGGCCGAAGATGGATGCCCCAACGGTACAAAAGAACTTTGGGTGACTGTCCAGGCAGCAAGATGTCTCTGTCATTTCTAGAGTTTTCTTATTTCTTGTTTACTTAGGTAATATTATATCCTTCTGGAGTCTTTGATGGAGTTGAAGAATAAATAGATAGTTATAGTTTTCCTTAGTTATGATAAAAGATAAAGTAGATATAAATATTGTAACTGTAATTCTTGCTTGATAACTGTTTTGTTATATGTAATTTTACTATGTTAAAGTTAAAGTCTTTCTTTTTTGTTTAAACAGAAAAAGGGGAAATGATGGAGGTGGGTCATCTTTCTATCTGTTGTTTCATTGGTTAAGTAATAAAGAAACTGCCTTGGCCCCTTTAATAGGACAGAAAATTAGGTAGGCGGAGTAAACAGACAGAATGCTGGGAGAAAGAAGCCGAGTCAGGAGTCGCCATGATTCTCCCACTCCAGACAGACGCAGGTTAAGATCTTTCCTGGTAAGCCAGCTCATGGTGCTACACAGAATATTAGAAATGGGTTAGATCAATATGTAAGAGCTAGCCAATAAGAGGTTGGAACTAATGGGCCAGGCAGTGATTAAAAGAATACAGTTTCCGTGTAATTATTTCGGGGCATAAGCTATACATGCGGGCGGCTGGGTGCTGGGGACGCAGCCCTGCCGCCCTTATTACAACAGGCACCAAACCTCATTTTGAAGCAATTATGTGATGTCCAGGAATCGAACTTCTGATCTTTGGAAGAGCAGGCAATGCTCTTAACCACTGAGCCATCTCTCCGACCCGTTTTTCAACTTCTTTAACTAAACCAGGATTACTCAATGTGGTGTGTGGATCACATCTGCATTCCCCTAACATGTGGAGTACAGGGGTCTCCTTGGACCTATTGGCTGTTCATGTACCTCATAGAGGAGGTCAGCATAAATTGTTTCTCTGGCTTTAAACTGGTTAACATTTTGCTGGTGTTTGTAGTCCTTTGATTGTCTTGGGTGTGAGTTCTCTTTAAGGCACATGAACATGCCAGTGTTTTCTTCTTCTAGCCATCTTGCCTTACTCTTATTAGTTTTGTCTCTGAAGCACGTTGTCTCATGGTGATAGAGCTGTGAGTCTTTAACATCCTAAAAAAACGTTTGCCTAATTCAGTCACAATATCGTGGGCCCTGGCCTTTGCCCTCACTCTATGTCTGCACTTGGCCTCATCAAACTCAGCAGGCAATGCTCTTAAGCACTGAGCCGTCTATCCTGCCTCTTCCTTCTGTTGCCAGTAGATGGCACCAAACCTTAGTTTGAGAGCAAAACTGTGGTTGCCAGGAATCGAACTTCTGACCTTTAGAAGGGCAGCCAGGATTCTTAACCACTGAGCTATCTCTCGAGCGCTTCTTTCTGCACCCAAAAGAGGGCACAAGACCTCAGTGCAGATGGTTGTGAGCCATTATGTGGTTGCTTGAAATTGAATACAGGTGGATGACAGAGCACGAAATGCTCTTAAACACTGAGCCATCTCTCCAACCCGTTTTTCTACTTCTTTACCTAAACCAGATGTACTCAATGATGTGTGGATCACATGTGCATTTTCCTACCATTTGAAGTACAGGGGTCTCCATGGATCTGTTGGCCATTCGTGTACCTCATAGAGGAGGTCTAGACAAATTGTTTCACTGGCTTTAAATTGGTTAAGCTTTTGTTGGTGTTTGTTCCTTTGTATGTCTTGGATGTGAGTTCTTCTTCAGGCACATGAACATGCTAGTATTTTCTTCTTCTAACCATCTTGCTTTACTCTTACTCTGCTTGGTGGTGTCTCTGAAGCATGCTGGCTCATGGTGATAGAGCTATGAGTGTTTATTATCCTAACAAAATGATTTGCCTGATTCAGTCCCAACAACCTGGGCCCTGGCTGTATGTCTGCACTTGGCCTCATCAAACTCAGCAGGCATGCTCTTAAGCACCAAGACATCTCTCCTGCCTCTTCCTTCTGCTTCCAGTAGAGGGCACCAAACCTCATTTGGAAGCAATTATGTTATGTCCAATAATCGAACTTCTGATCTTTGGAAGAGCAGGCAATGCTCTTAACCACTGAGCCATCTCTCCTACCCGTTTTTCAACTTCTTTAACTAAACCAGGTTTACTCAATGTGGTGTGTGGATCACATCTGCATTCCCCTAATATGTGGAGTACAGGGGTCTCCTTGGACCTATTGGCTGTTCATGTCCCTCATAGGGGAGGTCAGCATAAATTGTTTCTATGGCTTTAAATTGGTTAACATTTTGCTGGTGTTTGTAGTCCTTTGATTATCTTGGATGTGAGTTCTCTTTAAGGCACATGAACATGCCAGTGTTTTCTTCTTCTAGACATCTTGCCTTACTCTCCTTAGTGTTGTCTCTGAAGCACGTTGTCTCATGGTGATAGAGCTGTGAGTCTTTAACATCCTAAAAAAACGTTTGCCTAATTCAGTCACAATAACGTGGGCCCTGGCCTTTGCCCTCACTCTATGTCTGCACTTGGCATCATCAAACTCAGCAGCCAATGCTCTTAAGCACTGAGCCATCTCTCCTGCCTCTTCCTTCTGTTGCCAGTAGATGGCACCAAATCTCATTTTGAGAGCAAAACTGTGGTTGCCAGGAAGCGAACTTCTGACCTTTAGAAGGACAGCCAGTATTCGTTACCACTGAGCTAACTCTCGAGCGCTTCTTTCTGCATACATTAAAGGGCACAAGACCTCAGTGCAGGTGGTTGTGAGCCATTATGTGGTTGCTGGAAATTGAATACGGGAGGTTGAAAGAGCACGAAATGCTCTTAAACACTGAGCCATCTCTCCAACCCGTTTTTCTACTTCTTTACCTAAACCAGATGTACTCAATGATGTGTGGATCACATCTGCATTTTCCTAACATTTGAAGTACAGGGGTCTCCATGGATCTGTTGGCCATTCGTGTACCTCATAGAGGAGGTCTAGACAAATTGTTTCACTGGCTTTAAATTGGTTAAGCTTTTGTTGGTGTTTGTTCCTTTGTATGTCTTGGATGTGAGTTCTTCTTCAGGCACATGAACATGCTAGTATTTTCTTCTTCTAACCATCTTGTCTTACTCTGCTTGGTGGTGTCTCTGAAGCATGCTGGCTCATGGTGATAGAGCTGTGAGTCTTTATTATCCTAACAAAATATTTTGCCTGATTCAGTCCCAACAACCTGGGCCCTGGCTGTATGTCTGCACTTGGCCTCATCAAACTCAGCAGGCATGCTCTTAACCACCAAGACATCTCTCCTGCCTCTTCCTTCTGCTTCCAGTAGAGGGCACCAAACCTCATTTTGAAGAAATTATGTGATGTCCAGGAATCGAACTTCTGATCTTTGGAAGAGCAGGCAATGCTCTCAACCACTGAGCCATCTCTCTGACCCGTTTTTCCACTTCTTTAACTAAACCAGGTTTACTCAATGTGGTGTGTGGATCACATCTGCATTCCCCTAACATGTGGAGTACAGGGGTCTCCATGGACCTATTGGCTGTTCATACAGACACGCAGAGAAGCAGGGAGAAACAGAAACGGTGCCCACTCTCTCACTCGATGCAGGCATGCAGGAGGAACAATGAAAGAATGAGAACTGGAGAGATGGAATTTCTGGAATGTCCAGAAACCACATGGTGGGTATCTAGTGCCCTCTTCTGGTGACAGGGAGTACAGCACAGATTTGGGTTCTTGTGCTCCTGAGACCTACCCCAATTTCATAGTGACATTATCCTATCATACCCTATATATCACATATAGGCTTGCTTGATATCACACACATACACTGCCTGCGTTTCTGCCTGACCCCTGTGAGAGAGCCTGGTACCTTCAGAAGACAGAAGATGGAGTGTGGGTCTGTCTGTCTGTCTCTCTATCTATCCATCTATTCTTCCATCTTTGTATGCATCTATTGATTTATGTAATACTTTATTCTTTTGTTTGTTTGTTTGTGACAGGGTTTCTCTCTAGTTCTCTCTAATTGAGTCAGTCCTGGAACTAGCTCTTGGAGACCAGACCGAGTGCTGGAATTAAAGGCATGTACCACCATTACCCGGTTAGAAGTTTTTTTAAAAAGTAGGCAATTAGAGCTACAAATTTCCTCATAGGACTGATTTTACTGTGTGCCAAGGTTTGTGTAGGGTTTTGCTTTCATTTTCTTGAGTGAATATACCCCCCCCCCCCCGTCTCTCTTAGTCTAGAGCTCTGTTTTGTCTTCCATGAGCTCTGAGGGCACTTGGCTTGAGTGTGATACACACACAGACTTACTATTAAGGAAAGTTCAAGATCAAGATCCTTTCCTAACTCTGTGACCTTGCAACAGAGAAGTTTCAAAGTGTGTGAAGGGTGTGCCTACGGCTCCACTGGCTTTCCTTGATGTACACATCTGTTGCCTTTCCTGTAAACATCGTTGTTGGAGTTGAGAAATTGTTGATCTGAACTCAGGCAATTTCATGTAATAGCCCTGGCTCTCCTGGAACTCACTTTTATAGACCAGGCTGTCCCTTTGGTGACATTCTGTGTGTGTGTGTGTTTTTTTTCTTCCTCTTATTTTCTATCTGCAGTCAATATTGGTGTAAGGACTGTGCACCTGTATATTCACTGCTCTGATCCTTGCCTCCTTCCTTCCTCCCTTCCCTCCCTCCCTCCCTCCCTCCCTCCCTCCCTCCCTCTCACCATGGCCTAATTGTGGCAGAAGCCCCTGGCCCCCCACCTAGTCCTGTCACCGATGAACGGTCAGACACGCTCTTTGTTTCCCGTGAGCGATTGATTCGCCTGTTTTCCCAGCTGCCTGTGGTCTCGGTCGTACTTTCGTTTTCGTCGCCCCGAATGTCCAGGCCGGCCCGCGTTCACCGTGTTCGGGGGTGGGGTGGGGGAACCGACAGGGGGGTTCCCTGTCCTGTTGTGGGCCCGTGTCGCCTCCGGGCGTGAGCGTGGGAGGACGCTGTAACGCCAGAGAAGGTGAAGACGCCGCGGCCGAGCGAGCGGGCGAGCGAGCGATGTATGTCGGTCGGTTGTCGGGCGCCACCTAGCGGTGGCCTTTTTTGTGCAACGCTCCTGGTCCTCGGTCGTTGACGAGGACGGGGCGAAATGGCTTTTGTGAGGCGGAAAGAGTGACGAGAGTCCCGGCCCGGCAGGCGGGTGTGTCCCGGAGTTGGTGTCGTGCTTGGGAACGGTCTCTGTGTAGGAGGTTGTGCCGGAAGAGTCACCCATGGGTGCGCTGGGGCTGGAACCGAGTGAAAGGAACAGATGGGAAGGGTGCTGGGAGACTTGAGCGGGTCGACCAGAAGGCATAAGTCGTTGGCGTACCCCCGCTAGGTGTCGAGTCTACCCGGGCCCAGGATCGGTGAAGTACCCCGGCTTTAAAAGTTGTTTTTCCCTTGCCTTTTAAACTCTCTTCGAAGAGCCCTGGGACCCGGCGACCCTCGGCCGAGAGGAGGCGTTGGTTGATCCCGGCTTCCCCGCTGCCCTGTCACGGACTCGTTGGGGTCTCGGACTTTTTTTTTTTTTTTTTAATTCTTTCCCCCTCTTGCCAGAACCCTCGGTCCTCAGCGGCGGACCTTGCCATCCTGAGGCCGAGAGGAGGCTGTAGTCCCGGCTTTCTCGCTTCCCTGGTTCGGACTCTCGGAGCTTTTTATGAATTTTTTTTTTTCTTTCCTCTTGCCAGAACCCTCGGTCCTCAGCGGCGGACCTTGCCATCCTGAGGCCGAGAGGAGGCTGTAGTCCCGGCTTTCTCGCTTCCCTGGTTCGGACTCTCGGAGCTTTTTATGAATTTTTTTTTTCCTCTTGCCAGAACCCTCGGTCCTCAGCGGCGGGCCTTGCCATTCTGAGGCCGAGAGGAGGTGGTGGTCCCGGCTTCCCTGTTCACTGGTCCCCGGTTTCTTGGACTCGAGATTTTATTTTTTTTTTCCCCCAAGTTTTTCTTCTTGCCCGTCTCCATCCCTAGCGGCTGGTCGCAGGGTCTTCGGCCGGGAGGAGGCTGGGCGCCCGGCTTTCTGGCATGTCCACCTCGCTCTCTCGGTCCTGTCATGGTTATGAGGTCGACCAGTTGTTCCTTTGAGGGTCGGTTCTCTTGTTTATGGGGACATTTTTGGGACATTTCACCCAGCCTCACTTTCAGGAGTTCTGTGTGGTCTGTGAATGACTCCCCGGACCTGTTGTCATTCTTCTAATGGTTACTATCTGTCCTTATTGTACCTGCAGATAGGTGCTGACACGCTGTCCTTTAATTGGGTGACATTAAAGGACGCTAGGTGGCGGTCTCTCTTCTGAGCCTCGCTCGCTGGGTGCTTTTTCTCCCGCCTAGCCCAGCCTGCTGTCCCCGGGTTTCTCGCTGCCTTTTGGGACGGGGCCCGTGCGTGCTTTCCCGAGTGGCTTTCTGAGGTGACTGGCTTCCTTGCTTTTTTTTGCCCGTGGTGAAGCGTGTCAGGCGTCCCCGCTTTGTTGGTCTGTCGCCCGTGCCGTTTGGATGGTGGGAACTGTCTCTCGATGCTTCTCCCTTACCGTCCCGGTGCTTGCTTTTTTTTTTTTTTTTTTTTGGGATCAGATCGTGGAGCTCCCGAGTCTCCATGGACTGGGTGGGTTCCCCCCCCCCGGTCCTCTGCTTCCCCAGTGCCTCCCGAGCGCACTGTTTTCCCCCTCCCTCGTTGTGGAGCTCCCGAGCCTCCATGAGTCCTTGCGGGGGGGAGGGTTACTCAGTCTGACCCTTCTGCTGCCTTATGTGCCTCCCGAGTGCACATTTTTTTTTGGATTTCCCCGTGGACCCCACCGCTGTTTTTTTTGGTTGTGGAGATGTGAAGGGTTTTCCTTTTTTTTTTTTTTCAATTTTTTTTTTTTTTTTTTTTTTTTTTTGTGGCATGTGTTGGTGCTCTCTCGCTCGTTTCTTCCCGGTTCTGCTTTGTCGATCGATGTGGTGCCCTCGCTCTGTGTTCATTCGGGCCGGAGGCCTAAGCCGCGCCAGGCGAGGGACGGACATTCATGGCGAATGGCGGCCGCTCTTCTCGTTCTGCCAGCGGGCCCCTCGTCTCTCCTCCCCACCTTTTACCGGTGGTGTGTGGAAGGCAGGGGTGCGGTTATCCGGCCTGAGCCCTGTGAAAGCCCCTCCGCACTGCTCGCTGTGGTTCGTGGGGGTTCCTGTGAGGCGCGCCGGGGGGGCTCTGTTCCCCCCGTCGCGCGTTTCACTCTGCCCACCGTGTGTGGTCTGTTTAGCCCTCCTCCCTCCGAGCCGGGGGAGGGTCGGCTGATGTGCCGCGTCACGTGTGTCCCTCCCGAGCGGGCTCGCGTGCACGCGTCTTGCTTGCCATCCTCGTTGGTGCTCCTGGAGCGTTCCAGGCCGATCTTCAGAGGTGCCCGATTCTGAGCGGCGGCGGCGTTTCCCGGTTCTCTGACGTGTGTGCCTTCTGTGCGCGGTCCGGCCTTTAGCGGTGTTCCTCTGCGAG
>NW_026646882.1:140000-167500 GCF_950005125.1 Chionomys nivalis | reverse complement strand
AGACGGTGCTGGCTGGCTGGCTGGCTGGCTGGCTGGCTGGCTGGCTGGCTGGCTTTCAGTTCCCTGACAGAAATAAGCACATTATGGAGGAACCACAAAGTTGTTGGTGAGTGAGTGTCCTGTCAGATCACAACAAAGTTTAGTCCCATAATTGATGAAATTCATTACCCCAAAACTTCAGCAGAATATATCCCAAGTTTGAAAATGTGTGATCAGCTTGTGACAGGTTGGGCTGGAGATGCTGAGAACTGGGGTTCACCCAGGGGAGCCCCCAATGCAAGAGCAGACACTCACTCCCATGAAGAGGGATCATTCATGCCTATACTCAAGTTTAAGGAAACATGAATGGCTATGGAGAGACCATTCACAGATATGAAAAATCATTTCCTAAAAATCAAATTTCTCAGTCAGTATGCAACTGCTGTGGCTGTGGTGCTTCTCCCAGATAGAGCAACACACACAAAAAAAACTGATTCCTTGATCTAGAGCCACAGTGCACGTGCCATGGAAAAGGGGACACAGCCAACTTGAATCACAATATTCATCAGAGCATGAGAAGAGTGTAAAAAGGATACAAAAGGAGAGATATTTGTGGTCCTTCCTTCCTTCCTTCCTTCCTTCCTTCCTTCCTTCCTTCCTTCCTTCTTTTGTTCAGGAAGTGACTGACAGATGAGACTTTGTCCAAGCGGGTTCTGAAATACCAGGCTTGAGTTTCCCCGTCTGTGGGTATTAGTCAGTCAGTCATCCCTTCTTTCTGTAGGAAGGTGGTGCATGTCTCTCAGAGGTTACCTGGTTTCCTCTGCACAAGGTGACCCAGGGGAAGGCTTTCTAAGCCTTATTCAGAGCTATAGAGAGGATGCACCGTGACTTCAGAGACCTCAGGTAGTATAGGGGTGGGTGCCCAAGTCACTAGCTTGATGCTTCAGACTCATGTCATTGATGGGCAGAACATAGTCTGGATTCACAAAGATTCACAACACAGAGCCATCGTCACTTACTAACAGCCCAGGACACCCAGAACTAACAAGAAATTACAGTCTCAGCCGGACTGTGGTGTGTGGGGGTGGGGGCGTGCCTTTAATCACAGCACTTACACACACAGATCTCCGTGAGTTCAAGGATGGCCTGATTTACAGAGTGAGTTTTAGAACAGACCAAAATACACAAAGAAACCCTTTCTTGAAAATCAAAACAAAACAGCAAAACAGAGAAAGAAAGGAAAAAGACAAAAGAAGAAGGAAAAAGAAAAAAATTGCAGTCTCTTCCCACTCTCTCATCCATTGGCTCTAAAGAGCTCCTCTCAGGCTGAACTGGAGACCAGGGTGTCATTCCTAACTGGGAAGCCAGAAACATTAGGGGGTCACAGGAGGACTGACTGACTGACTGACTGACTGACTGACTGACTGACTGCAGCACTTGATGCCTCAACCCTGCTAATGGCTGTGATATAAGGCATGGTAAAAATCGGGCTTTGGCAGGGCACTACTGCCCTTTCTCTATTATTACTGCTCCACAACGAAAAGGACTTGGGGGGGGGGGGAGATGATGTGCAATGCTGATATTGAAATCTCACTGACTCCTTCCGCACTCCTTGTCTATTCCCGACTTTGTCAAATCAACTATCATGAATCTTTGATGTGGCTTGGCCCTTTAGGAACTCAGAGAAACAAGACAGGCAGGCCTATTGGGCATCCCAGAAACCTCCCAGTTCCTGAGCCCTAGCCCTGGAAGTCTCAAAGCCATCACATCCAGAGATCTCTCTAGTCCCTGCTAGTGGTGAACTCATTTCGTCTTCCCCAGGACCAACCACTTATTTCTCCATGTTTGCCTGTGAGATCTGGGGCCAGCTTTCTTCTTCCTCCCTCTGGCCTCTCCACGATCTCCTCTCCATTCTCTCTCTTGCAAGTAGACTCATCAGTCGAGACGACGTGTCTAGAAGTGAGTCTAGAAGGCACCGAGACAGTGTGTCTTGAGGGCGGTTGGCGTTTCTAGGACACGAGTGACATCACAAAATTCTGAGAGCTCTCTGGGATACCGTAGAATTTCCAGAGAAGGGACTGCTGATGTCGTGAGGCACGGCCTTTACCTCCTTGCTGATATTTCTCCCCGAACTGACCGACCGACCGGAACCTGAGGTTTCCTTTCCGGGAGTCTCTCCTGCGACACAGAGGGAGCCGTTCAGGATCTCCTCCTTCCAAAACTAGAAATTTCTCTCTGCGTCATTAAAATCTTTTCACTACTTCCTTCACCCATGGGGAGCTAGTTAGTTGAACACTCACTTTTTTCATGAATGACCCTTCCTCCCTCTCCTGAACAGGTATTCATACTCAGTAATATGAGAAATTAGGCCAGGAGGATACGGAGGATGAGGGTTGAGTCCTCTGAAGTGAATGAGCACTTAGGGAAGGATAAACTTAAGGGAATTGGACTCTCTCTGAGTGGCAAGAGATGAATAGCTGCTGCCAAGGCACAGATGCAGGCATCGGGCTGAGGCACCAACTGGGCTCTCGGCATCCTCCTGCATCGTCAGAGCTGTGTGGGAAACTCAGCCCAAAGGAGGGGCTTCCGAGAGTTTTGCTTATTCCATGTAACCTGTGGTGGGATAACTCCTTCCGCAAACGGGAGGAACTGGGGTGACTTCTGTTTGGTCTTCATTGTAAATGGCAGCATCTAGATTCATCCTTTTGCTTTCAAAGCAAGAAGGTCTATTGGATGTTTCTCCGGGGGTCAGAGAGGCAGGATTTAGGGCAACAGAACCAAGAAACAAATCATACTCCAAAATCAAATCGTACCCCAGGGATGAGATGACACCACTGACATGAGCATGTTTGCTAATCGATTTAGGAGGTCCCAGTCCTCGGTAAGGGAGTAGTGCCATCCCTAGGCGTGTGAGCTTGGGCCATGCCTCTCTTTGTGGTTGCAAACCCTTCCCTAGGGATTTTGCTTCCCTAGGGCTTTCCTTGATAATGGACCAGGCTGGTCTCGAACTCACAGAGATCCGCCTGCCTCTGCCTCCCTCCCAAATGCTGGGATTAAAGGCGTGCGCCGCCACCGCCCGGCCCACAATTTTTTCTTATCCGTTCTTCGAACGAGGGTCGAGGGGCATTTAGGTTGCTTCTAGGTTCTGGCTATGACAAACAAAGCTGCTGTGAACATAGTTGAGCACGTGTCCTTGTGGCACGATTGAACATCCTGTGGACATATACCCAACAGTGGTATGACTGAGTCTCGAGGAAGGCTGCTTCCTACCCTTCTGAGAAATCACCACACTGACGTCCAAAGGGGCTGTACCAGCTTGCACTCCCACCAGCAATGCAGGAGTATTCTCTTTTCCCCACCACCTCTCCAGCATAAGTGGTCATCAGTGTTTTTGATCTTGGCCATTCTTACAGGTGTAAGATGGAATCTCAGAGTTGTTTGGATTTGCATTTCTCTGATGACTAAGCATGTTGAACATTTCCTTAAGTGTCTTTCAGCCATTTTAGATTCGCCTGTTGTGAGTTTTCTGTTTAGGTCTGTACTCCATTTTGTGAACTGGATTACTTGTTCTTGAAATGACCAATGTCTTGAGTTCTTTGTGTATTTTGGAGATCAGACCTCTGTCTGATGTGGGGGACCGGGTTAGTGAAGATCTTTTCCCATTCTGTAAGGCCGTCGTTTTGTCTTGTTGACCGTGTCCTTTGCTTTTCATAAGCTTTTCAGGTTTAGGAGATCCCATTAATATATTATTTCTCCTCAGTGTCCGTGCTGCTGGGGTTCTATTTAGAAAGTAGTGGTTCCCTGTGGCAATGCGTTTGAGTGTACGTCCCACTTTCTCTTCTATAAGGTTCAGTGTGGCTGGCTTTATGTTGAGGTCTTTGATCCATTTGGACTCGAGTTTTGTGCATGGAGATAGATATGGGTCTATTTTCATTTTTCTACATGTTGATATCCAGTTATGCCAGCACCACTTGTTAAATATTCTTTCTTTTTTTCTTTTTCTTTTCTTTTGTTTTCTTTTTTTTTTCTTTTTTTTTTTTTTCTTTTGTGGTTTTTCGAGACAGGGTTTCCCTGTGGTTTTGGAGCCTGTCCTGGAACTAGCTCTTGTAGACCAGGCTGGTCTCGAACTCACAGCGACCCGCCTGCCTCTGCCTCCTGAGTGCTGGGATTAAAGGTGTTCGCCACCACTGCACGGCTTTTTTTTTTTTTAATTGAGAGGTGGACACATGTTCCTTCTAGTTCTATTGGCTGTACAGCTTTGACCAAGAAAGGAGGTTGGATTTCTTTTTTTTTTTTTGGTTTTTGGTTTTTTGAGACAGGGCTTCTCTGTGGCTTTGGAGCCTGTCCTGGAACTAGCTCTTGTAGACCAGGCTGGCCTCAAACTCACAGAGATCCGCCTGCCTCTTCCTCCCGAGTGCTGGGATTAAAGGCGTGCGCCAGCCACCACCGCCTGGCTAGGAGGTTGGATTTCATCAAAGAATTTCTCTCCGTTTTATATTTCACCCACCTTTGATTGCTATTAAGTGCCATCTAGTTGGTTTGTGGTGTTTCAGGAACAATTTCCTAATTTTTCTGTTTTTTTTGTGTGTGTGTGTGTGTTTGGTTTTGTGAGACAGGGTTTATCTAGGGAACAGTCCTGGAATGTCCTTGGTAGGTGAGGCTGGCCTTGAACTCACTGACATCCTCCTGCCTGTCTGCCAAGTCATTTCTTCCTACTAGGTTTGTGTTTGGTTGCTGTTTTGAGTTTTCAGATCTCCTGAAAAAAAGATCAAGATCATTTCTTTCCTAACTCTGTGTCTTTGTAACACAAACATTAAAGGGTGTGGCTACAGCTTCACTGGACCTCTTTGATATGGATATCTGCTGCCTTTCCTGTTGGAGTTGGGAAATTGAAAGTTGTTGAATTCACTCATTGCAAAAAAAAAAAAACAAAAAAACACACAAACAAACAAAAAAAACCCTTATTTATTTTATTATTTCACATTTTAACTTGATTTTTTTTTTCTATTTTGAGGCAGGAATTGGCTTTTTATTTATGCTCCAGACAATCTATCTCACTCACTACATGCATGGCCCAGGACTTCTTTCTGAACACTTCCATGAAAGTAGTCAGCTTCCCAAAATATACTGCTGCTGCTGCAATTTTAGAAAAAAAATAAATAAAAATAAATAACCTGAGATAAACAAAGAAAAAAAGGAAAACACCTGTTTTCCCTTCCTTCCTTCCTTCCTTCCTTCCTTCCTTCTTTCTTTCTTTTTTCTCTGTTTTCTTCTTTTATTATTTTTTATTTTTGGTGCAGGGTTTCTCTGTATAATACCTTTAATTCACTATATAAACCAGTCTGTCATCTTTGTGACATTATGGTTTTGTTTTTTCTTATTTCCTGTCTGAAAATTGACAAATTGACATTTCTCTCTCTCTCTCTCTCTCTCTCTCTCTCTCTCTCTCTCATTTAATTTATGTTTTATTTTATTTTATTTTTTTGGTTTGTGTTTTTGTTTTGATTTTCAAGACAGGGTTTCTCTGTTGCTTTGGAGCCTGTCTTTGGAACTAGCTCTTGTCAACCAGGCTGGCCTCAAACTCCCAGAGATCCACCTGCCTCTCTGCCAGATATGGAACCATTCATCTTGGTTAGTTCAAAAGCTAAAACACATGTGCCCGTGCGCGCGCACGCGCGCGCGCGCACACAGGCACACCCAGAGAAATGTAATTTTGGCTTGGAGAGATGGCTCGGTGGCTCTGAGGAAGTGGTTTGCATTCCCAGTACCCATATGGCAGCTCATACGTGATTGTAAATCCAGTTCCTGGGTGATCTGACACCCTCACACCATTGCACATATAAAGTTAAATAAATCATAAAAAAAATTCTTCTCTCTGACTGGGCGGTGGTGGCACACTTTAAGATTCAATTGAACAGAAATCTTGGATATATACCCAAAAGTGGTATTGCTGGGTCTTGAGGAAGGTTGTTTCCTACTTCTCTGAGAAATCGCCACACTGACATCCCAAGGGGCTGGACCAGCTTGCATTCCCACCAGCAATGCAGGAGCATAAATAAATTGTCCTCAGCTGTGCAGGACTGACTGTATGTTGACCTTCCCTTCACACGTTCCCCATGGGCTCCTGAGAGGGGATGAGGCCTCCTGCAGGGAATCCTCTGCCCAAGGCTCCCCCGGGGGGGGGCACCCACTCTCTCCCTTCCCCCAGTCCCAAGCTACGTCTCAGGCATAGGTGGCAGACCCTCTGGTTACCCAGGATGTGACAGACACAAATGCATGAGAAACAGGAAGGAACGAGGAATGGTGTCCACTCTCTCACTAAATGCAGGCCTGCCTGCCTGCAGTGATGGAAAGAATCAGAACTGGAGAGATGGAATTTCTGGACTTTCCAGAAACCACATGGTGGGAATCTAGTGCCCTCTTCTGGTGACAGGGCCTAGATATGCATATTTGCTGCTTTCTGCTTGAAGCTGGGAAACACTACCTTCTTGCTGAACTTGGATAATTGTTGAATTCAGTCATTTTCAGGTTTCTTAGAAAACAAAACAAAACAAAACCAAAAGCCCGCCAGGCGGTGGCACACGCCTTTAATCCCAGGACTTGGGAGGCAGAAGCAGGCGGATCTCTGTGAGTTCGAGTCCAGCCTGGTCTAGAAGAGCTAGTTCCAGGACAGGAAACAAAAAGCTACGGAGAAACCCTGTCTCGAAAAATCCAAAAACAACAAAAAAAAAAACAAAAACAAAAAAAAAACAAAAAAAAAAAGCAAAAACAAAAACCCCTTCTTTGTTTTAGTTCACATTTTAATTTGATTTTTTTTTTTTTGAGACAGGACCTTTGGAAGAACAGTCAGTGCTCTTAACCTCTGAGCCATCTCTCCAGCCCCTGAAAATACAATCTTAAAGGAAAAACTAAAATAAAATGAATGGCCTGGCATTAACAAAGACAAAAAAAAAAAGAAAAAAGAAAAAAAAGAAAAAAGACCCTGCATTTTCTTGCTTGCTTGCTTTTTTTTTCTTCTTTTATTATATATTTGAGGCAGTTTCTCGGTGTAACAGCCCTAGCTGTTATGGAACACAGTTTATAGACCAGGCTGTCTTCTTGGTAACGTTCTTTTTTTTTTTTTTCTTATTTCCTATCTGTAAATCCACATTTCTTCTCTCTGTCTCTCTCTCTGTGTCTCTCTCTGTCTCTGAAAGAAAGAAATTGAAATTAAACTACAAAACTGGAAACACTGGCTCAAATAAAGTAAAATAAATGTAAAAGAGTGCAGTTATGAAAGTGTTTGGAAATAGGACACCTTTCCTGTCTCCCCCACATACACAGGCACACTGAGAGGTTTAAATAAAATTTGAACTTGGCTAGGCAGGGGTGGCACATGCCTTTATTCCCAGCACACAGGGGGCAGAGCCAGGTGAATTTCTTGGGAGTTCAAAGCCAGCCTGGTCTACAAGAGCTAGTTCCAGATCAGCTAGGACTGTTATGTAGTGAAACCCTGTCTCAAATAAAAAATAAAAAAATTGATATCAATATTAAATTGAATGTACAAGAAATTAATAGAACAACATACTAAAAACAAAGCTGGGTTGTTGTGGTACACACCTTTTATTCTATCATCCAAGAGAAAGAAAAGAAAGACAGATAAAAAGAAAGAAAATGAAGAAACAAAAGAACAAAAGAAGGCAGAGCTGGGGGCCCGGTTGGTGGCTGAGGAGGGAGCCATGGCCTAGTTGCATCCTCTGCCATGTCTGCTGTAACCCCAGTACCCCATTACTCAGGAGCTGTAAAGGGTCTGAGAAGCTCATTCCATGCTTCTGCTGCTGGGTAATCATTTATGTATCTGGCTCATGTCGGAGGGGCAGGGGAAGCTGAAGCCTTGTCCCTTTGGGCTCCAGGCTCTCAGGACTGCATCAAAAATTCGAGTGTGCCGGGCGGTGGTGGCGCACGCCTTTAATCCCAGCACTTGGGAGGCAGAGGCAGGCGGATCTCTGTGAGTTCGAGGCCAGCCTGGTCTACAAGAGCTAGTTCCAGGACAGGAAACAAAACCACAGAGAAACCCTGTCTCGAAAAACCAAAAAAAAAAAAAAAAAAAAAAAAAAAAAAAAAAATTCGAGCGTATGGTGAGCCCATGTCTATCCTGCTGGGAGCACTCAGGATCAGGAGATCATCTTCAACAACCCAGCAAGTGCAAAAACGTCCTGGTGGGAAACAGGCCCTCTAAAAGAAATCAATAAAATGACAGTTTCATTTTTTTCTGTCTGAAGTGAAAACGTTCCAAAATAATTCACTATGTCAGTATTCTTGGAAATGATAGCAAAGTCAGAACTTTTCGTACTATTCCATGGCTGTTGTAATTTTCTCTGTGCCAGGCAGAGCCAGGCGGATCTCTGTGAGTTTGAGGCCAGCCTGGTCGTCTACAGTTCCAGGACAGGTGCCGAAGCTACAGAGAATCCTTGTCTCAGAAAACCAAAAAAAAAAAAAAAGAAAAAAAAATTTTTTTTCTCTGTGTCTCATGTCTCGCTTCTTTCTCTAAGCAGGCCCAGGAATTCTAAGCGACTGTAGGTTATCTAGGAGATCTCCTGTTGCAGGGGCCCTCCCTCCACTCCTGTCCCCTGAGGGCACCTGGCAAAAGTGAGAGGGCAGATTTCAGAGACTAGGAAAGTTCAAGGTCACCAACCCTTCCTAACAGCTAGAACTCCTAGCTGAACCATTAAAGGGTGAGGCTACAACTTGATTGGTCTGCTTAGATATGGATATTTTTGTTGTGATTATTGTTTTACAGGGCAGGAACAGATATCCAAGTGGGAATTTTTCCATGGCTGTTTTAATTTTCTCAGACTCGGTATGAGAAGTGGGGTGTGGGGTTGTACAAACACAACTACTGAAGAAAAAGAACCCCAAGAAAGCAAGCGAGTGGTTGCCATGGTGAAATGTCTTTGAAAGGCATTTAAGTGACTGGGAACTGCCCTTGCTGCCTCCCTCCTTTCCTCACTCTCACTAATCCATAATTGTGGCAGCCCCTTGGCCCACACAGTCCTTTCACTGATTGGTCAGACACACTCTTTTTTTTTTTATTATTTTTTAATTTTTGAATTGTGGGTGAAGTCAATTAATTGATCTCTTAGATTATTATTATTATTATTATTATTATTATTATTATTATTATTAGTTTATTTGTGGTTTTTTTCTATATAGGAATTCCCTGTGTATGCTTGTTTGCCCTGGAACTCACTTTGTAGACAAGGCTGGCCTCAGACTCATAGAGATCTAGCTGCCCCTGCCTCTACCTCTGCCTCCTAGTGCTGGAATTAAAGGCCTGTACTAAACACACTTTTAGTTTTTTGTGTCTGTCCTCAAACTCACACTGCAGAACAAGGTAGCCTCAAACTCACAGTGATCTGCCTGCCTCTGCCTCTCCTGATCTCTGAGGGCCGAGAACTGAAAATAAAGAAATGTGCTGCCACCATTACCCAGCTATGCAGCTGCCCAAAATATACTGCTGCTGCTGATGCAGCAGCAATTAAAAAAACATAAATTAAAATAAAATAACCTGAGATAAACAAAGGAAAAAAGGAAAACACCTGTTTTTCTTCCTTCCTTCCTTTTTTCCTTCTTTTCTTCCTTCCTTGTTTTTTTTTTTTCTGTTTTCTTCTTTCATTATTTATTTGGTGCAGAGTTTCTCTGTATAATACCTTTAACTCACTATATAAACCAGGCTGTCATCTTGGTGACATTATGGTTTTTTTTTTCTTATTTTCCGTTTGATCATTTCCTCTCTCTCTCTCTCTCTCTCTCTCTCTCTCTCTCTCTCTCTCTCTCTCTCTCTCTCTCACACACACACACACACACACACAGGTTTAATTTATGTTTTTTATTTTTGTTTGTGTTTTTGTTTTAATTTTTAAGGCAGGGTTTTCTCTGTTGCTTTGGAGCCTGTCTTTGGAACTAGCTCTTGTCGACCAGGCTGGCCTCAAACTCCCAGAAATCCACCTGCCTCTCTGCCAAATATTGAACCAGTCCTTGAGAATGCTTTCATCCTAATGAGTTCAAAATTCACCCCATAAACGCATGTGCACACACATGCACACCCAGAGAAACATATTTTTTTTTAAATTAAAGGGCCTGGAGAGATGGCTTGGTGGCTCTGAGGAAGTGGTTTCCATTCCCGCCACCCCCATGGCAGCTCATATGTGATTGCAAATCCAGTTCCTGGGTGATCTGGCACCCTCATACCATTGCTCATATAAAGTTAAATAAATCATAAAAAATTCTTTAAGAAATTGAAATTAAACTAAGTCCTATACATCTGGAAACAATCTTAAATAAAAGTAAAAGTAAATGTAAAAGAGTGCAGTGCTAAGTGCAGTTATGAAAATGTTTGGAAATAGGACACCTTCCCATTCTCCCCCACATACAAAAGGCACACCGAGAGACTTAAATAGAATTTGAAAATGGGTGGGCAGTGGTGGCACATGCCTTCATTCCCAGTGCACAGGAGGCAGAGGCAGGTGAATCTCTGGGAGTTTGAGGCCAGCCTGGTCTACAAGAGCTAGTTCCAGATCAGCTAGGACTGCTATGCAGGGAAACCCTGTCTCGAAAAACAAAACAAAAAAATCAAAATTAAACTAAATGTACAAGAAATGAATAGAACAACATACTAAAAACAAAGCTGGGTTGTTGTGGTTCACACCTTTTATTCTATCATCCAAAAGACAGAGGCAGGTGGACCTCCTTGAATTGGAGACAGGTCTGGTCTATCTAGGTAGTGAATTCCCATGTTGTATAGAAAAACCCCTGTACCAAATAAAAACATATACACGTTGAACCAAAAAAAGAAAAGAAAAGAAAGACAGATAGAAAGAACGAAAATGAAAAAACAAAAGAACAAAGGAAGCCAGTCCTGGGGGTTGTCTACAAAGGGCCTTCACTACAATGTTTTGAATTGTGATCCCCGCCCCCCCCCCCCCACATACATAAATACACACACACAGGGACAGACATGGTCACATTGAGAAAAACAAATAAAATCTGAAGTTAAACTCAATGTACAAAAGAGTCAGAGAACACACACACGCACGCACGCACGCACACACACACACACACAATGAAATAAAACCATGCTACAGCATGATCTCATACCGGACTGTCATGCATTTGGTGGAGAAATCTACTTTGAAACATATTTCATGATAGTTGCCAAGTTACCCATTGATGTTAAAACTCACTCTCCTCCTTAGGGTCTAATGTTGACTGACCCACGGGTCAGGGCTAATGCTTGATGCCCCTACTATAAAAATTGGTTTCAGAAACCGGCCTTTTGCCACGCCACAGTGTCAGAAGCCCAAACTCTGCCTGTGGTCTCAGCTAACTGATAAGCTCTGTGCCCCGTGGTGATTTTTATTTATTTATTTATTTTAGTTTTAAGTTTGCTTCTGGTTTTCCTAGGATCTGGTTTCTGGAATAAAGTTTGCTTCTGGTTTATTAAGCTTGGTGGTGTTCTCATCTTTGCATGAACCCCCCCCCCCCCCGACCCAACATTTAAGTGTCTTTCAACCATTTTAGATTCCTCGATTGAGAGTTCTCTGTTTAGGTCTGTACCCCATTTTTTTCTAATTGGATTATTTGTTCTTTTGATGACCAATTGCTTGAGTTCTTTTTTTTTTTTCTTTTTTTTTTTCTTTTTGTTTTTTTGGTTTTTCGAGACAGCGTTTCTCTGTGGTTTTGGAGCCTGTCCTGGAACTAGCTCTGTAGACCAGGCTGGTCTCGAACTCACAGAGATCCACCTGCCTCTGCCTCCCAAGTGCTGGGATTAAAGGCGTGCGCCACCACCGCCCGGCTTGCTTGAGTTCTTTGTGTGTTTTGGAGATCAGACCTCTGTCTGATGTGGGGTTAGTGAAGATCTTTTCCCATTCTGTAGGCCATCATTTTTTCTTGTTGGCCGTGTCTTTTGCTTTACAGAAGCTTTTCAGTTTCAGGAGGTCTCCTTCAATTGTTTCTCTCAGTGTCTGTGCTACTGGGGTTCTATTTAGGAAGTGGTCTCCTGTGCCAATGTGTGCACTTGATTTTTAAAATTTTTATTTTACAATTTTAAATTGTGGGTGAAGTCAATTAATTTGAGCTCTCAGATATTTCTGTTGCTTTTGTTATTATTATTATCTGTTTATTTGTTTTTTTTATCTATGGTTTTTCTTCATAGGGGTTCCCTGTGTATTTTTGCTTGCCCTGGATTTCACTTTATAGACAAGGCTGGCCTCAGACTCACAGAGATTCAGCTGCCTCTGCCTCATAGTGCCAGAATTAAAGGCCTGTACTAAACACACTTTTTTTTCAAGACAGGGCTTTTCTGTGTCACTTTGCCTGTCCTGAAACTCATACTGCAGAACAAGGTAGTCTCTAACACACACCTATTTGCCTCCCTCTGCCTCCCTGATCTCTGAGAGCTGAGAACTGGGAATAAAGAAATGTGTTGCCGGGCGTTGGTGGCGCACGCCTTTAATCCCAGCACTCGGGAGGCAGAGGCAGGCAAATCTCTGTGAGTTCAAGTCCAGCCTGGTCTACAAGAGCTAGTTCCAGGACAGGCTACAAAACCACAGAGAAACCCTGTCTCGAAAAACCAAAAAAAAAAAAAAAAAAGAAATGTGTTGACACCATTACCCAGCTAGATTTCTTTTCCAATGGTGGGCAATAAGACCTATAAATTTCCTCAAAGGACTGAGTTCACTGTGTGCCAGGTATTTGTTCTGTAAGGGTATGTTTTCATTTGCCTGAGGATATTCTCTCTCTCTCTCTCCCTCTCTCTCTCTCCCAGAGATCCGCCTGCCTCTGCCAGATACGGAACCAGTCCTCTTAAATGTGAAGTCAAAGGCCATCCCACAGACATACAGACACACAGACACACACACACACACACACACACACACACAGACACACAGACACACACACAGAGGCACACCCAGAGACACATAAATAAATTGGTGAAATTAAAGGCCTAGAGAGATGGCTTGGTGGCTCTTCATGAAGAAGTGGGTTCAATTCCCAGGACCCAAATGGCAGCAGCTCATAAGTGATTGTAAATCTAGTTTCTGGATGATCTGACATATCCATGCCACTACACTTAAAATAAATTTAAATAAGTCATAAAAAATTCTTTAAAAAGTTGAAATTAAACTAAGTTCTACACAACTGGAAAGACTGTCTCAAATAAAAGTTAAATAAAATGTTCTGAAATAGGACACCTTCCCTGCCCCTCACCCCACAAGGACACACTTGGTGCAGACCAAGAGATACAAACAAAACTTGAAAGCAAACTAAATGTACATAAAATTAACAGAATGAGATACTCAAAACTTAGTTGGGTTGTTGTGGTGCACATCTTTTATTCTATCATCCAAGAGACAGAGACAGGTGTACCTCTGTGAATTCCCAGGCTTTGTAGAGAGGCCCCGTCCCGAATAAAAAATATATATATATATATGTTCAACCACAAAGAAAAGAAGGAAGAAAAGAAGAAAGAGACATTATGAACTGTCTCCTTGGTCCTAGAAACTTGTTTTGATTTGCATTTCTCTGATGACTAAGCATGTTGAACATTTTCTTAAGGGTCTTTCAGCCATTTTAGATTCCTCTGTTGAGAGGTCTGTACTCCATTTTTTTTTTTAATTGGATTATTTGTTCTTTTGATGACCAAATGTGTTGAGTTCTTTGTATATTTTGGAGATCGGACCTCTGTCTGATGTGGGGTTAGTGACGATCTTTTCCCATTTTGTAGGCTGTCGTTTTGTCTTGTTGGCCATGTCCTTTGCTTTACAGAAGAAGCTTTTCAGTTTTAGGAGGTCCCATTGATTAATTTTGTTTCTCTCAGAGTCTGTGCTACTGGGGTTCTATTTAGGAAGTGGTCTCCTGTGCCAATGTGTTCAAGTGCATTTGATATTTTTATTTTTTATATTCTATTATTGTGGATGAAGTCAATTATTTGAACTCTCAAATATTTTTATTGTTATTATCTCCTTATTTGTTTGTTTATTTGTGGTTTTTCAACATAGGGTTTCATTGTGTACCCTCGTATGCCCTGGGACTCATACTTTGTAGACAAGACTGGCCTGAGACTCACAGAGATCCATCTGCCTCTGCCTCCTAGTGCTGGGATTAAAGGCATGCACTAAACACCTTTTTTATATATTTATTTTCCTAATAATTTATTTATTTTTATTTTATTTGCATTGGTGTTTTGCCTGCATGTATGTCTACCTGAGGGTGTCAGATCTTGGAGTTACAGACAGCTGTTAACTGCCATGTGGGTGGTAGGAATTGAACCTGGGTCCTCTGGAAGAGCAGTCGGCACTCTTAACCACAGAGCCATCTCTTCAGCCCCCACCTTTTTTTTTTTTTTTTTGAAAACAGGGTTTCTTTCTCTGTGTCACTTTGCCTGTCCTGCAACGTCTCAATCTGCAGAACAACGTAGCCTTAAAACTCATAGTGATCTGCCTGCCTTGGTCTCCCTGATCTTGGAGGTGTTTTTTCATCTCTCTGTCTGGCTATCTATCTATCTATCTATCTATCTATCTATCTATCTATCTATCTATCTATCCATCCATCTATCTATCCATTTCTTGATTAGTTTATTTATTTATTTTTTTGTTTTCTGAGACAGGATTTCTCTCTAGCTTTGGAGTCTGTCCTGGATTCAGACCTGGTCACAGCTGTACCTGGAAATAAAAACAAAAACCAAAACCAAAACAAAGCAAAAGCCAGGCAGGACTGTATGGTTGACCTTCCCTTTCCCCCTCCCCCATGGGCTCCTCAGAGGCGGTGAGGCCTCCTGCAGGGAATCCACAGAGCCTCTGCCCAAGGCTCTCCAGGGGACCCACTCTCTCCCTGCCGGCTACATCTATCTCAGGCATAGGTGGCGGGCACTCTGGCTATGCAGGACGTGACAGACACAGACACGCAGAGAAGCAGGGAAAAACGTTGCCCACTCTCTCACTCGATGCAGGCATGCAGGAAGAACAATGAAAGAATGAGAACTGGAGAGATGGAATTTCTGGAATGTCCAGAAACCACATGGTGGGTATCTAGTGCCCTCTTCTGGTGACAGGGAGTACAGCAGAGATTTGAGTTCTTGTGCTCCTGAGACCTAAGCCCCACATGGCAGCAGGCTCATAAGTGATAGTAAATCCAGTTTCACACCACTGCACATAAAATAAAGTTAAATAAATCATAAAAAATTCTTTAAAAATATGAAACTAAAATAAGTTCTACACAACTGGAAAGACTGTCTCAAATAAAAGTAAAATAAAATGTTCTAAAATAGGACACCTTCCCTGTGTCCCACCCCTCAACAGGGACACACTTGGTGCAGACCAAGAGATACAAACAAAATTTGAAATTAAACTAAATGTATAAGAAACTGAGCCTGGTTATTGTGGTGCACATCTTTTATTCTATCATCCAAGAGACAGAGGCAGGTGGACCTCTGTGAATTCTCAGGCTTTATAGAGAGGCCCCCATCTCAAATTAAAAAAAAATGTATAAAAGTTCAACCAAATACTCCCCCCCCCCAAAAAAAAAGGAAGGAAGGAAGGAAAGAAAGAAGAAAGAAACATTATAAACTGTCTCCTTGGTCCTAGAAACTGGACCATGGGCGTTTAGGACCTACGAGACAGTGCACGAGTCTTGTGATCTCACTTGGTAGATGAGTCTGGAGTTTAACTCACAGATGTCCTTCTGCCTGTGTCTCCCAAGTCCTGGGATAAAGGTTTCCCTAATTCTTGAATGGCATACTGAAAGTATTTATTTCTACTTAGTTTGCATTTGATTTTTGTTAATCCATGCCTATATATTTATTTATTTGTTTTTGGTTCTTCAAGACAGGGTTTCTCTGTAGCTTTGGAGCCTGTGCTGGAACTAACCCTTGTAGACCAGGTTGGCCTCAAATTCACAAGGATCCACCTGCCTTTGCCTCCCAAGTGCTGGGATTAAAGGAATGTACCACCACCACCACCACCACCACCACCACCACCACCACCACCACCACCACCCGCCTTTATTTGTTTCTTTTATTTATTTTTGTTAAGCTCTACATTTTTCTCTGCTCCCTTCCCTGCCTCTCCCCTCCCCTTCAACCCTCTCCCAAGGTTCCCATGCTCTCAGGAGATCTTGTCTTTTTCTACTACTCATGTATTTTAGATCTATGTATGTCTCTCTTAGGGTCCTCATTGTTGTCTAGGTTCTCTGGGATTGTGATTTGTGAGCTTTTTTTCCCCTTATGTTTAAAAATCACTTATGAGTGAGTATATGTGATAATTGTCTTTTAGGGTCTGGGTTACTTCCCTCAAAATGATGTTTCCTAGCTTCATCCATTTGCCTGCAAAATTCAAGGTGTCATTATTCTTTTCTGCTGTGTAGTAAGTACTCCGTTGTGTAAGTGTACCACCTTTTCCTCATCCATTCTCCAGTCAGAGGGCATTTAGGCTGTTTCCAGGTTCTGGCTACGACAAACAATGCTGCTATGAACGTAGTTGAGCCCATGTCCTTGTGGCACAATTGAGCATCCTTTACATATATACCTAAAAGTGGTATTGCTGGGTCTTGAGGAAGGTTGTTTCCTAATTTTCTGAGAAATCGCCACACTGACATCCAAAGGGTGGCTGTACCAGCTTGCCTTCCCACCAGCAATGCAGGAATGTTCCCTTTTCCCCACATCCTCTCCAGCATAAGTTGTCATCAGTGTTTTTGATCTTGACCATTCTTACAGGTATAAAGTGGAATCTCAGAGCTGTTTTGATTTACATTTCTCTGATGACTAAGGATGTTGAACATTTCCTTAAGTGTCTTTCAGCCGTTTTAGATTCCTCGGTTGAGAGTTCTCTGTTTAGGTCTGTACCTCCATTTTGTGAATTGGATTATTTGTTCTTGAGATGACCAATGTCTTGAGTTCTTTGTATATTTTGGAGATGAGACCTCTGTCTGATGTGGGGTTAGTGAAGATCTTTTCCCATCCTGTAGGCTGTCGTTTTGTCTTGTTGGCCATGCCCTTTGCTTTACAGAAGAAACTTTTCAGTTTCAGGTGGTCTCATTGATTAATTTTGTTCCTCTCAGAGTCTGTGCTACTGGAGTTAGATTTAGGAAGCGGTCTCCTGAGACGATGCGTTCAAATGCATTTGATATTTTTATTTTTATATTTTTTTTATTGTGGATGAAGTCAATTATTTGAACTCTCAAATATTTTTATTGTTATTATCTGTTTGTTTATTTGTGGTTTTGCAACACGGGGTTTCGTTGTGTATCCTTGTATGCCCTGGAATTCACTTTGTAGACAAGACTGGCCTCAGACTCACAGAGATACACCTGCCTCTGCCTTCTAGTGCTAGGATTAAAGGCGTACACTAAACACCCCCCCCCTTTTTTTTTTTTGAAAACAGGGTTTTTCTGTGTCACTTTGCCTGTCCTGAATCTCAATCTGCAGACTTGGAGGCGTTTTTTCATCTCTCTGTCTCTCTCTCTCTGTCTCTCTCTCTCTCTCTCTCTCTCTCTCTGGCTATCTATTTATCTATCTATCCATTCATTTATTAGTTTATTTATTTTTTTTTGTTTTCTTTCTGAGACAGGGTTTCTCTCTAGCTTTCTTTCTTGCTTGCTTGCTTGCTTTTTTGCTTTCTTGCTCTCTTGCTTTTTTTTTTTTCTTTTATTATTTTTTGAGGCATGGTTTCTCTGTGTGACAGCCCTAGCTGTCCTCTCTCTCTCTCTCTCTCTCTCTCTCTCTCTCCCTCCCTCCCTCCCTCCCTCCCTCCCTCCCCCCTCCCCCCTCTTTTGGTTTGGTTTTGTGTTTTTCTTTATGAGACAGGGTTTCTCTGCTTCTTTGGAGACTGTTCTTGGAACTAGCTTCTTTCTTGTAGACCAGGATGGCCTAAAACTCCCAGAGATCCTGTTTCTGCTAAATATGGAGCCAGTGCTCTTGAATGCCTTTGTCTGGTGAGGTCTAAAGCCACCCCACCCACACCCCCACACCCCCACACACAACACACACACAAACCAAACAAAGGCACAGGCACACCCAGAGACACATAAATAAACTTTTAAATTAAGAGCCTGGAGAGCCGGGCGGTGGTGGCGCACGCCTTTAATCCCAGCACTTGGGAGGCAGAGGCAGGTGGATCTCTGTGAGTTCGAGACCAGCCTGGTCTACAAGAGCTAGTTCCAGGACAGACTCCAAAACCACAGAGAAACCCTGTCTCAAAAAAACCAAAAATAAATAAATAAATAAATAAATAAATAAATAAAATGACATTTTCGTTTTTTTCTGTCTGAAGTGAAAACGTTCCAAATAATTCACTATGTCAGTATTCCTGGAAATGACAACAAAGTCAGAATTTTTCATACTATTCCATGGTTGTTGTAATTTTTTCTGTGCCAGGCAGAGGCAGGAGGATCTCTGTGAGTTTGAGGCCAGCCTGGTCATCAACAGTTTCAGGACAGGTGCCGAAGCTATAGAGAATCCTTGTCTCAGAAAACCAAAAAAAATAAAAAATTGTTTTCTCTGTGTCTCATGTCTTTCTGTAAGCAGGCCCAGGAACCCTAAGAGCCTGTAGGTTATCTAGGAGATCTCCTGTTGCAGGGGCCCTGGCCTCCACTCCTGTCCCCTGAGGGCACCTGGTAAAAGTGAGAAGGCAGATTTAAGAGACTATTAAAGTTCAAGGTCACCAGCCCTTCCTAACAGCTAGGACTCCTTGCTGAACCTTTAAAGGGTGAGGCTACAACTTGACTGGTCTGCTTAGATATGGATATTTTTGTTGTGATTATTGTTTTACAGGGCAGGAACAGATCCAAGTGGGAATTTTTCCATGGCTGTTTTAATTTTCTCAGACTCGGTATTTAGTATGAGAAGTGGGGTATGGGGTAGATTGTACAAACACAACTACTGAAAAAGAACCCCAAGAAAGCAGGCCTCCCTCCCTCTCTCCCTCCCTCCCTCAGTTCCTCCCTCTCACCAAGCCATAATTGTGGCAGCCCCTTGGCCCTCATAGTCCTTTCACTGATCAGTCAGACACACTCTTCTTTTTTATTTTTAAATTTTTGAATTGTAGGTGAAGTCAATTAATTGAGCTCTTAGATTATTATTATTATTATTATTATTATTATTATTATTATTATTATTATTATTATTTGTGGTTTTTCTACATAGAGGTTCCCTGTGTTTGCCCTGGAACTCACTTTGTAGACAAGGCTGGCCTCAGACTCATAGAGATCTAGCTGCCCCTGCCTCTACCTCTGCCTCCTAGTGCCGGAATTAAAGGCCTGTATTAAACACACTTTTTCCCCCCAAGACAGGGTTTCTCTGTGTCTGTCGCTTTGCCTGTCCTGAAACTCACACTGCAGGACAAGGTAGCCTCAAATTCACAGTGATCTGCATGCCTCTGCCTCTCCTGATTTCTGAGGGCTGAGAAATGAGAATAAAGAAATGTGCTGCCACCATTACCCAGCTAGGCAGCTGCCCAAAATATACTGCTGCTGCTGCAGCAGTTAAAAGAAATAAATTAAAATAAAATAACCTGAGATAAAGAAAGAAAAAAAGGAAAACACATGTTTTTCCTTCCTTCCTTCCTTCCTTGTTTTTTTTTTTCTGTTTTCTTCTTCTTCTATTATTATTATTATTATCATTATTACTTTTTGGTGCAGTGTTTCTCTGTATAATACCTTTAACTCATTATATAAACCAGGCTGTCATCTTGGTAACATTATGGTTTTGTATTATGGTTTTGTTTTTTCTTATTTCTTGTCTGTAAATCGATGAATCAACATGTCTTCTCTCTCTCTCTCTCTCTCTCTCTCTCTCTCTCTCTCTCTCTCTCTCTCTCTTTCACATTTAATTTGTGTTTTATTTTTTTGGTTTGTGATTTTGTTTTGATTTTCAAGGCAGGGTTTCTCTGCTGCTTTGGAGCTTGTCTTTGGAACTAGCTCTTGTCGACCAGGCTGGTCTCAAACTCCCAGAGATCCACCTGCCTCTCTGCCACAAATGAAACCAGTCATCTTGGTTAGTTCAAAAGCCACCCCACAAATACATGTGCACGCACACATGCACACACACACACACACACACACACACACAGAGGCACACACACACAGGCACATCCAGAGAAACATAATTTTTTAAAGAAAATTAAGGGCCTGGAGAGATGGCTCGGTGGCTCTGAGGAAGAGGTTTCCATTCCCAGCACCCGTATGGCAGCTCATACGTGATTGTAAATCCAGTTCCTGGATGATCTGATACCCTCACCCCATTGTACATCTAAAGTTAAATAAATCATAAAAAATTCTTTAAGAAATTGAAATTAAACTAAGTCCTACACAACTGGAAACACTCTTAAAAAAGTAAAATTAAATGTAAAAGAGTGCAGTGCTAAGTGCAGTTATGAAAATGTTTGGAAATAGGACACCTTCCCAGTCTCCCCCACATACAAAAGGCACACCGAGAGATTTAAATAGAATTTGAAAATGGCTGGGCAGTGGTGGCACATGCCTTTATTCCCAGCGCACAGAAGGCAGAGGCACGTGAATCTCTGGGAGTTTGAGGCCAGCCTGGTCTACAAGAGCTAGTTCCAGATCAGCTAGGACTGCTATGCAGGGAAACCCTGTCTCGAAAAACAAAACAAAACAAAACAAAACAAAACTAAAATTAAAATTGAACTAAGTGTACAAGAAATGAATAGAACAACATACTAAAAACAAAGCAGGGTTGTTGTGGTTCACACCTTTTATTCTATCATCCAAGAGACAGAGGCAGGTGAACCTTGAAATGGAGACAGGTCTGGTCTATCTAGGTAGTGAATTCCCATGTTGTGTAGAAAAACCCCTGTACCAAATAAAAACATATACACGTTGAACAACAACAACAACAAAAAAAAACAAAAAAAAAGAAAGAAAGAAAAAAGAAGAAAGAAAGAAGGAAAGAAAGAAAAAAAAAGATAGAATGAAAATGAAGAAACAAAAGAACAAAGGAAGGTAGTCCTGGGGGCTGTCTACAAAGGGCCTTCACTGCAATGTTTTGAATTGTGATCCTCGCCCACATACGCGAACACACACGGACAGACATGGGCACACTGAGAAAAACAAATAAAATCTGAAGTTAAATTCAATGTACAAGAGAGTCAGAGAACACAGACGACACACACACACACACACACACACACACACACACACACACACAGACAAAATGAAATAAAACCATAAAACCATGATCTCATACCGGACTGTCATGCATTCGGTCAAGAAATCTACTTTGAAACATATTTCATGATAGTTGCCTAGTTACCCATTGATGTTAAAACTCACTCCCCTCTGTAGGGTCTAATGTTGACTGACCCACGGGTCAGGGCAAGATCATAAAAATTCCTTTGTTCAGAGTTAATGCTTGATGCCCCTACTATAAAAATTGGTTTCAGAAACTGGCCTTTTGCCACAGTGTCAGAAGCCCAAACTCTGTCTGTGGTCTCAGCTAGCTGATAAGCTTCTGTGCCCCGTGGTGATTTTTATTTATTTATTTATTTATTTTTAAGTTTGCTTCTGGTTTTCCTAGGATCTGGTTTCTGGAATAAAGTTTGCTTCTGGTTTATTAAACTTGGTGGTTTCTCATCTTTGCATGATCCACCCCTCGACCCAACATTTAAGTGTCTTTCAACCATTTTAGATCCCTCTGTTGAGAATTCTCTGTTTAGGTCTGTACTCCATTTTTTAAATTGGATTATTTGTTCTTTTGATGACCAATTTCTTGAGTTCTTTGTGTATTTTGGAGACCAGACCTCTGTCTGATGTGGGGTTAGTGAAGATCTTTTCCCATTCTGTAGGCCGTCATTTTGTCTTGTTGGCTGTGTTCTTTGCTTTACAGAAGCTTTTCAGTTTCAGGAGGTCTCAGTTGTTATTAACTGTTTCTCTCAGTGTCTGTGCTACTGGGGTTCTATTTAGGAAATGGTCTCCTGTGCCAATGTGTTCAAGTGCATTTGATATTTTTATTTTTATATTCTATTATTGTTGACGGAGTCAATTACTTGAACTCTCAAATATTTTTATTGCTATTACCTCTCTATTTGTTTGTTTATTTGTTGTTTTTCAACATAGGGTTTCGTTGTGTACCCTTGTATGCCCTGGGACTCACTTTGTAGACAAGGCTGGCCTCAGACTCACAGAGAGCCATCTGCCTCTGCCTCCTAGTGCTGGGATTAAAGGCATGCACTAAACACCTTTTTTATATATTTATTTTCCTAATAATTTATTTATTTTTATTTTATTTGCATTGGTGTTTTACCTGCATGTATGTCTACCCGAGGGTGTCAGATCTTGGAGTTACAGACAGCTGTTAACTGCCATGTGGGTGGTAGGAATTGAACCTGGGTCCTCTGGAAGAGCAGTCGGCACTCTTAACCACAGAGCCATCTCTCCAGCCCCCATCTTTTTTTTTTTTTCTGAAAACAGGGTTTCTCTGTGTCACTTTGCCTGTCCTGAATATCACTCTGCAGAACAAGGTAGCCTTAAACTCACAGTGATCTGCCTGCCTTGGTCTTCCTCATCTTGGAGGTGTTTTATCATCTCTCTGTCTGGCTATCTATCTATCTATCTATCTATCCATTTCTTGATTAGTTTATTTATTTATTTTTTTGTTTTCTGAGACAGGATTTCTCTCTAGCTTTGGAGTCTGTCCTGGATTCAGACCTGGTCACAGCTGTACCTGGAAATAAAAACAAAAACCAAAACCAAAACAAAGCAAAAGCCAGGCAGGACTGTATGGTTGACCTTCCCTTTCCCCCTCCCCCATGGGCTCCTCAGAGGCGGTGAGGCCTCCTGCAGGGAATCCACAGAGCCTCTGCCCAAGGCTCTCCAGGGGACCCACTCTCTCCCTTTCTCCCCCAGCCTCAGGGCTGCCGGCTACATCTATCTCAGGCATAGGTGGCGGGCACTCTGGCTATGCAGGACGTGACAGACACAGACACGCAGAGAAGCAGGGAGAAACAGAAACGGTGCCCACTCTCTCACTCGATGCAGGCATGCAGGAGGAACAATGAAAGAATGAGAACTGGAGAGATGGAATTTCTGGAATGTCCAGAAACCACATGGTGGGTATCTAGTGCCCTCTTCCGGTGACAGGGAGTACAGCACAGATTTGGGTTCTTGTGCTCCTGAGACCTACCCCAATTTCATAGTGACATTATCCTATCATACCCTATATATCACATATAGGCTTGCTTGATATCACACACATACACTGCCTGCGTTTCTGCCTGACCCCTGTGAGAGAGCCTGGTACCTTCAGAAGACAGAAGATGGAGTGTGGGTCTGTCTGTCTGTCTCTATCTATCCATCTATTCTTCCATCTTTGTATGCATCTATTGATTTATGTAATACTTTATTCTTTTGTTTGTTTGTTTGTTTGTTTGTGACAGGGTTTCTCTCTAGTTCTCTCTAATTGAGTCAGTCCTGGAACTAGCTCTTGGAGACCAGACCGAGTGCTGGAATTAAAGGCATGTACCACCATTACCCGGTTAGAAGTTTTTTTAAAAAGTAGGCAATTAGAGCTACAAATTTCCTCATAGGACTGATTTTACTGTGTGCCAAGGTTTGTGTAGGGTTTTGCTTTCATTTTCTTGAGTGAATATACCCCCCCTGCCCCCCGTCTCTCTTAGTCTAGAGCTCTGTTTTGTCTTCCATGAGCTCTGAGGGCACTTGGCTTGAGTGTGATACACACACAGACTTACTATTAAGGAAAGTTCAAGATCAAGATCCTTTCCTAACTCTGTGACCTTGCAACAGAGAAGTTTCAAAGTGTGTGAAGGGTGTGCCTACGGCTCCACTGGCTTTCCTTGATGTACATATCTGTTGCCTTTCCTGTAAACATCGTTGTTGGAGTTGAGAAATTGTTGATCTGAACTCAGGCAATTTCATGTAATAGCCCTGGCTCTCCTGGAACTCACTTTTATAGACCAGGCTGTCCCTTTGGTGACATTCTGTGTGTGTGTGTGTTTTTTTTCTTCCTCTTATTTTCTATCTGCAGTCAATATTGGTGTAAGGACTGTGCACCTGTATATTCACTGCTCTGATCCTTGCCTCCTTCCTTCCTTCCTCCCTCCCTCCCTCCCTCCCTCCCTCCCTCTCACCATGGCCTAATTGTGGCAGAAGCCCCTGGCCCCCCACCTAGTCCTGTCACCGATGAACGGTCAGACACGCTCTTTGTTTCCCGTGAGCGATTGATTCGCCTGTTTTCCCAGCTGCCTGTGGTCTCGGTCGTACTTTCGTTTTCGTCGCCCCGAATGTCCAGGCCGGCCCGCGTTCACCGTGTTCGGGGGTGGGGTGGGGGAACCGACAGGGGGGTTCCCTGTCCTGTTGTGGGCCCGTGTCGCCTCCGGGCGTGAGCGTGGGAGGACGCTGTAACGCCAGAGAAGGTGAAGACGCCGCGGCCGAGCGAGCGGGCGAGCGAGCGATGTATGTCGGTCGGTTGTCGGGCGCCACCTAGCGGTGGCCTTTTTTGTGCAACGCTCCTGGTCCTCGGTCGTTGACGAGGACGGGGCGAAATGGCTTTTGTGAGGCGGAAAGAGTGACGAGAGTCCCGGCCCGGCAGGCGGGTGTGTCCCGGAGTTGGTGTCGTGCTTGGGAACGGTCTCTGTGTAGGAGGTTGTGCCGGAAGAGTCACCCATGGGTGCGCTGGGGCTGGAACCGAGTGAAAGGAACAGATGGGAAGGGTGCTGGGAGACTTGAGCGGGTCGACCAGAAGGCATAAGTCGTTGGCGTACCCCCGCTAGGTGTCGAGTCTACCCGGGCCCAGGATCGGTGAAGTACCCCGGCTTTAAAAGTTGTTTTTCCCTTGCCTTTTAAACTCTCTTCGAAGAGCCCTGGGACCCGGCGACCCTCGGCCGAGAGGAGGCGTTGGTTGATCCCGGCTTCCCCGCTGCCCTGTCACGGACTCGTTGGGGTCTCGGACTTTTTTTTTTTTTTTTTTTTTTTTTAATTCTTTCCCCCTCTTGCCAGAACCCTCGGTCCTCAGCGGCGGACCTTGCCATCCTGAGGCCGAGAGGAGGCTGTAGTCCCGGCTTTCTCGCTTCCCTGGTTCGGACTCTCGGAGCTTTTTATGAATTTTTTTTTTTCTTTCCTCTTGCCAGAACCCTCGGTCCTCAGCGGCGGACCTTGCCATTCTGAGGCCGAGAGGAGGTGGTGGTCCCGGCTTCCCTGTTCACTGGTCCCCGGTTTCTTGGACTCGAGATTTTATTTTTTTTTTCCCCCAAGTTTTTCTTCTTGCCCGTCTCCATCCCTAGCGGCTGGTCGCAGGGTCTTCGGCCGGGAGGAGGCTGGGCGCCCGGCTTTCTGGCATGTCCACCTCGCTCTCTCGGTCCTGTCATGGTTATGAGGTCGACCAGTTGTTCCTTTGAGGGTCGGTTCTCTTGTTTATGGGGACATTTTTGGGACATTTCACCCAGCCTCACTTTCAGGAGTTCTGTGTGGTCTGTGAATGACTCCCCGGACTTGTTGTCATTCTTCTAATGGTTACTATCTGTCCTTATTGTACCTGCAGATAGGTGCTGACACGCTGTCCTTTAATTGGGTGACATTAAAGGACGCTAGGTGGCGGTCTCTCTTCTGAGCCTCGCTCGCTGGGTGCTTTTTCTCCCGCCTAGCCCAGCCTGCTGTGCCCGGGTTTCTCGCTGCCTTTTGGGACTGGGCCCGTGCGTGCTTTCCCGAGTGGCTTTCTGAGGTGACTGGCTTCCTTGCTTTTTTTTGCCCGTGGTGAAGCGTGTCAGGCGTCCCCGCTTTGTTGGTCTGTCGCCCGTGCCGTTTGGATGGTGGGAACTGTCTCTCGATGCTTCTCCCTTACCGTCCCGGTGCTTGCTTTTTTTTTTTTTTTTTTTTTTGGGATCAGATCGTGGAGCTCCCGAGTCTCCATGGACTGGGTGGGTCCCCCCCGGTCCTCTGCTTCCCCAGTGCCTCCCGAGCGCACTGTTTTCCCCCTCCCTCGTTGTGGAGCTCCCGAGCCTCCATGAGTCCTTGCGGGGGGGAGGGTTACTCAGTCTGACCCTTCTGCTGCCTTATGTGCCTCCCGAGTGCACATTTTTTTTTTGGATTTCCCCGTGGACCCCACCGCTGTTTTTTTTTTTGGTTGTGGAGGTGTGAAGGGTTTTCTTTTTTTTTTTTTCAATTTTTTTTTTTTTTTCAATTTTTTTTTTTGGTGGCATGTGTTGGTGCTCTGTCGCTCGTTTCTTCCCGGTTCTGCTTTGTCGATCGATGTGGTGCCCTCGCTCTGTGTTCATTCGGGCCGGAGGCCTAAGCCGCGCCAGGCGAGGGACGGACATTCATGGCGAATGGCGGCCGCTCTTCTCGTTCTGCCAGCGGGCCCCTCGTCTCTCCTCCCCACCTTTTACCGGTGGTGTGTGGAAGGCAGGGGTGCGGTTATCCGGCCTGAGCCCTGTGAAAGCCCCTCCGCACTGCTCGCTGTGGTTCGTGGGGGTTCCTGTGAGGCGCGCCGGGGGCTCTGTTCCCCCCGTCGCGCGTTTCACTCTGCCCACCGTGTGTGGTCTGTTTAGCCCTCCTCCCTCCGATCCGGGGGAGGGTCGGCTGATGTGCCGCGTCACGTGTGTCCCTCCCGAGCGGGCTCGCGTGCACGCGTCTTGCTTGCCATCCTCGTTGGTGCTCCTGGAGCGTTCCAGGCCGATCTTCAGAGGTGCCCGGTTCTGAGCGGCGGCGGCGTTTCCCGGTTCTCTGACGTGTGTGCCTCCTGTGCGCGGTCCGGCCTTTAGCGGTGTTCCTCTGCGAGGTGTGCTCTCGTTGGGTTAAGATGACCCCGATGATGAAGGGGGTCGAGGCGAAGCGGTAAGAGGCTCTCTGAGGTTCCCCTCCGTGAGCGGAGGACGTCGGGCGAGCGGCCCACCGTGCGCTGCCTTCTCCCGTAGGCTGTGAGCGCTGTGTGGTGTTGAGCGGTCGCGGCCGGCCTTTTTTCTTCTCACCGTTAAAGGTGGGTGGTCTGTCGATTGACGAGAATGCCTCCCCGCCTGGTGTTAGACCCGGTGGGTGTTCCTGGAGAGGCAGGCCTGGCTCTCGGGGGACCGCTTTGTGCATTATGTTTTCTCTCGGTCCGGTCCCCTGTGTCCGCGAACGCTCAAGAACGCGCCCCGGAAAGGAAGTAAGAGCCTTGCCGATACCGCAGGCCCCCCCGCCTCGCTGCGCTCGAGATCATCGAGCGGTGTGTGTGTCGCTCCCCCGGCTCTTGCGCTGCCGCGGCCGGAGGCTCGTCGGGCCGGGTCCGTCCCGCCCGCCCTCAGTGAGAAAAAAGTGCCTTCTCTAGCGATCCGATGAGCGGGCGTGCTTGGGGTCTCCCGTCGGCCCGCCTGGTCGCCCCAGCACGCCCTGACCTCCCGATGCGCGTAGCTTCGGCCGGGTGCCCCTCGCCGCGTCCCGTCTTTGGGGGGGGAAACCCGAGCGTTTGTGTCGCCCACTGCGGCCCGCGCCTCCTCGCTCCGAGTCCGGGGAGGAACCACGCGGGACAAGAGAGCGTG